>NC_084608.1:35808755-35936255 GCF_033807715.1 Cololabis saira
CTCGCATTTGTGCGAGTGAGTTGCGCTGGGGTCATGTTAAAAAAAGTTTGAAAATCATTATGAATGTCTCTTGACCTACATCAGCCTTTCTCAACCGGGGTATCGTCAAAAAAATTACCTATTCTGACATTTCATATATAAATACCGTATTTTCGCGACCATACGGCCGGGGCGCCGTGTGGAAAGGCTATTAATACTATTAATACATCCATGATCCGACCGCGCGCGCCGACTGCGCCTCGAAACGCGGACCAAAATCTTACTCCGCTCAGAAGAAAGTAGTACCTTTTTGCGGTCCCGATCACGGGACTCTAGCAGGGTTTTGAGCTCTGAACTTTTAAGTCTGGTGTAGAGTTAAGCCTTACCTTATTAAATTCAACCTTTTTGGGGTGGCAGGGCTGTACGCTTACTTTTTTGAATGGTAGCACTGGTGCTAGCAAGTTAAAAATTTTAGTAGCACAAATAAAAATTTACTAGCACACCCGGGTGGACAGTTAGTAGGGGTGTAACGATAAAAGACACAAAATACAAAACAATACAGTGCGTTTGCCCTATTGTTACACTTTGTAATGCTTTATAACTGTTTAAGTTTTAAAGAGAAAGCCAGGCCAACCATTTTCCACAAACTGAACTAAAAGTAAATGTCAGGTTTGCATTATGATCTTCAGTTTCATACAATAAAAATATTTTGCCACAAACTGAATAGTTTCTCTCATGTATGATTTGACTTTTTTATTTTCCAGAAATGTAACAACTAAAATTAAATAAATAAATAAAAGTAAATAAATACATACAATTTTACATGATAAAAAACATTGATTTATGCTCACCTTATAAGTGTAAGAGGAGATTTATTTTTGTTAAGAAGGTTATTTTGGTAATTCAGGGTTCATTATTTTATAAATCTATTCTTTATATTCTGATGTAAATCAGGGACTATAATGACACTAGTCAGTTTATCTGTAGTGATTAGTCTGTTTTAGATTGGGCGGAGTGATACAGCACTAGGTACTGTGTTGATGCTCTAAAATCCTACACTGTTGAGGGACATTAAAGTACACTGGAACTCAGCAGAAGTTTCCCTGTGTTTATCCTACTCACCACCCCAAAAAGGTTTAATTTAATAAGGTAAGGCTTAACTCTGCACCAGACTTAAAAGTTCAGAGCTCAAAACCCCGCTCGAGTCCCGTGATCGGGACCGCAAAAAGGTACTACTTTCTTCTGAGCGGAGTAAGATTTTGGTCCGCGTGTCGAGGCGCAGTCGGCGCGCGCGGTCGGATCATGGATGTATTAATATATTTATAGTATTAATAGCCTTTCCACACGGCGCCCCGGCCGTATGGTCGCGAAAATACGGTATTTATATATGAAATGTCAGAATAGGTAATTTTTTTGACGACACCCCGGTTGAGAAAGGCGGATGTAGGTCAAGAGACATTCATATTGATTCTCACACTTTTTTTAACAGGACCCCAGCGCAACTCACTCGCACAAATGCGAGTGGATACATATTTCTCTTCGCACCGGATGATTTTTATTCGCAAATGCGATGAAAGCTGTCGCACTGTACAGCCCTGGGTGGTGAGTAGGATAAACACGGACAACTTCTGCTGAGTTTGAGAGTACTTTACTGTCCGCTCAACAGCGTAGGATTTTAGAACATCAACACAGGAGCTAGTGCTGTATCACTCCGCCCAATCTAAAACATATTAACAACTACAGATAAACTGACTAGTGTAATTATAGTCCCTGATTTATATCAGAATATAAAGAATATATTTATAAAATAATGAACCCTGAATTACCAAAATAACCTTCTTAACAAAAATAAATCTCCTCTTACACTTATAAGTTGAGCACGAATCAATCTTTTTTATGATGTAAAATTGTATGTATTTATTTACTTTTATTTATCTATTTAATTTTAGTGGTTAAATTTCTGGAAAAGAAAAAAGTCAAATCATACATGAGAGAAATTATTCAGTTTGTGGCAAAATATTTTCATTGTATGAAACTGAAGATGCATAATGCAAACCTGACCTTTACTTTTAGTTCAGTTTGTGTAAAAAGGTTGGCCTGGCTTTCTCTTTAAAACTTAAACAGTTATAAAGCATTACAAACTGTAACAATAGGGCAAACGCACAGTATTGTTTTGTATTTTGTGTCTTTCAAATAAAAGACAATTTTTTCCAGTCATATGTTCCTCATTCAAGGTTGTTAAAAAAATACTGCTATAATATCGTATCGTTATCGTGACCTCAATATCGTGTATCGTACCGTATCGTGAGATTAGTGTATCGTTACACCCCTACTAACTGTCCACCCGGGTGTGCTAGTAAATTTTTATTTGTGCTACTAAAATTTTTAACTTGTTAGCACCAGTGCTACCATTCAAAAAAGTAAGCGTACAGCCCTGGTTTAATGCAAAGGATATTGGTTATTTTGTTGTTTATTTCTGAAAGAAAAACTTAAGATATACATTTCCTGGAAATGTGTCATATGGTTGATACCAATGCATCAGTATACAGAGATAATTAATTGTTGCAGTGAACAGTTAAAGAAAATATGTGAATAAATATAATCCGTTGGACTGGAGAATGAGCAGAGGTGGTCCGGTGTCACTAATTTTATTTGTGTGTTTCCAGTACTCCGGTTCCAGGATTATCTTATCTGCTAGCGGCCCAGCCGGGACCCGCTACATATATATATATATATATATATATATATATATATATATATATATATATATATATATATATTATATGTTGTATATGTATATTATTTATAATTGCTCTGGTTTATCATTTATTATAATAATATTTAGAATGCTCAGGTGTCATATTGTAATGAAGTGCTGTAATATTTTCATAATGTAATAACAGGTATATTTTTTGAGAAAGTAAAGCTTGCTGTTATATTTATTTATATTTATTTTTATTTTGTATTCAAGAAAAATTGAAAAAGAAACAAGCGTTAGGACCTCATAAGTTTTTTACTTACTCCTTTTCGGGCATGAAGGTTTATTTCCCTTTGATTTGTTTAATGACTGTTTATTTGTATTCTTTTCTGATGTTTTGTGTAATGTTTTTCTTTTTTATTTAATATGCTCGAAATAAAGATTCCAATCAATTATTATTTATATGTTTAATATTAGTTGCATTAAGTATAAAGCTCATGAGTGTGTTGAAAATTGTCTGTTTGATAGGAAAAGGTTCGTTTATTGACCAACGTGGTGATGCAGTGTCCAACTCTCACCAGCAGAGGGCGCGGCACTTTGTTCGGGGACAATGGAAGTCTCGCGGGATTACACTGAGAACGAGAACACACTTGAGAGAGAAGACGTTTGCGGCGTAACGAGGATAAGTTATACTTATTTCTTGCTGATTGCAGGTAAGGATGGAGAGTTATAACCGTGTACTTGATGGGTGAATGTGTAATGTGTGAGTTTATGCTCAGATTTTATGTTTGTATTGTTGATAAACGTAAACCTAACGGAATCAGCCGGTGTGGCTCGTTGCCTAGCAACCGCGTAAGGCGGGAAAGAGCTCTGAGCCCGGACTGCTGGAATAGAGTTCATAGATGAATCAATAAATTCAGATAGACACAGAACTGATATTACATGTAGAGTTCATAGATGAATCAATAAGTTCAGATAGACACAGAACTGATATTAAATGTAGAGTTCATAGATGAATCAATAAGTTCAGATAGACACAGAACTGATATTAAATGTAGAGTTCATAGATGAATCAATAAGTTCAGATAGACACAGAACTGATATTAAATGTAGAGTTTAGGGTTACCACCTTTCAGAAATAGAAATTAGGGACACCCCGATTTCAGCAGTGCAGGCGCCAAAAAAAGGGACATCCCCAAAACTTCTAAACTGCATAGAAATTTATTTATTTTATATTAAAAACAAAATGCTTTGATTTAAAGTTTAAAGTGCTTTAATAGCATTTAATTTGCATGACTGTCAGACAGCCAACCCTAATAGCAACTGAAATAGCCTCCCATGATGTGTACGTCCATCAACCCAGATGTAGAATATGACCTACAGGTTAAGGTCGGAACATTAGAATATGGTGTAAAAGTTAATTTATTTCAATAATTCAACTAGAATATGGTGTAAAAGTTAATTTATTTCAATAATTCAACTAGAATATGGTGTAAAAGTTAATTTATTTCAATAATTCAACTAGAATATGGTGTAAAAGTTAATTTATTTCAATAATTCAACTAGAATATGGTGTAAAAGTTAATTTATTTCAATAATTCAACTGAAAAGGTGAAACTAATATATTACATATTCTCATTACACCCAAAGCAAGATGTGTTAAACCTTTATTTGTTATTATTTTGATGATTGATTTGTTTATTGATTTCTTAATATAGAGATTTTTTCATTTGGGGTTTTCATAAACTGTGAGCCATAATTACCAAAATTATAACAAATAAAGGCTTGAAATATCTCACTTTGAATGTAGTGGGAAATAATATATTTGTTTCACCTTTAGTTGAATTTACTAAGAATTAAGTTTTGCAATATATTCAAATTTTCCGACCTTCACCTGTAGGTTATGACATCAATAAATAAGAGCATAATATGTGTGTGTATTGGTTCAATACGGAACACAACTTTTAATTCCTAATTACGGAACAATTCCGTATTTCAAGGGACGGGTGGCGACCCTAGTAGAGTTCATAGATGAATCAATAAGTTCAGATAGACACAGAACTGATATTAAATGTAGAGTTCATAGATGAATCAATAAGTTCAGATAGACACAGAACTGATATTAAATGTAGAGTTCATAGATGAATCAATAAGTTCAGATAGACACAGAACTGATATTAAATGTAGAGTTCATAGATGAATCAATAAGTTCAGATAGACACAGAACTGATATTAAATGTAGAGTTCATAGATGAATCAATAAGTTCAGATAGACACAGAACTGATATTAAATGTACAAGATGAGACGACTGGTCTGGAAATACAACGTAACGTCATGATTATTATCACATTACAGCACATTAACATCAATTTATTTTTTATTTGGGTATTTTTTATTTATTTTATTTCTTTATTCACACACACACATGTGAATTGTTCTCCTGGAGAATCAAAAGCCAATGAACATAAATACATTAGACAGGAATACATACATGCACTTACACAGGGGGTGGGCTGTGTCCACCCAAACGTGCGTCCTGCCCACCCAAATAAAGGTTATGGGGATCCTTTATTTTTTTATAATTTTATTTTTTTATATATATATTTAAAAAATCCCAAAATATCTGTACCGTTTCTGATTGGGTGGGCACTGCGCATCATTTTTAGACACAACAAAGAACGCATACAGCAAAAGTTGTGTCTCGGCGGAGGGACCCGGCGTCCCAGCAAAATGAGAAGAGAAAAAATAGGTGTTCCGAACAGCAGACAGTGCACACACTAAAGGCTGATTTATGGTTCCGCGTTACACCAACGCAGAGCCTACGGCGCAGGGTACGCGGCGACGCGCACCGTACGTGGAAATGCAGTCTTTTTTTTGCTATTAAAACATGATTTGTAATGTGAATTTGCAAAACTTAAACTACAAATAATAGTTTTTTGACGTGACATCAGAGATTGCGCATGCTCTCTGCGAAAGGATGAGTCCAATCGGGTCGTAGCTGCTTCAACTGTGCGATTCCTTCACGAGGAGCGACCAGGATTTCAAACACGCTTGATTTTCTTGCATCCTCACGATTTGTGATCGGGAGCTCGTCGTGAGCTGTTAATCTCTCGTCGTTACCCCACGTACACTGCACGAGGCACGAGCAACGATTGGGTCAAAATCGGGCCCGATCAAAAAAAATTCGCACGACTGGAAAATCGGCTCAAAACGAGCCAATAATCGCACAGTGTCTGCCCGGCTTAAGAGGCATCTGTCACATGTAGGAGATCTCAGGGTTTATTCTATGTAGGCTCTCCTTAGAATAATGAAGACGGTGTATGATTTTAAACTGGATTAGGCAGTGCCGCGTTGTTAGAGCACTTATGGACGTGTTCTAAACTATCTACCCATAGAGCATCCGGGATCTCAGTGCCCATTTCCTCCTCCCATTCTGTCCTTATTAAATTGGAATTCACAGGATTGGTAGCTTGCAAGGTGTCATATATATAAGATATCGATTTTTCTAAGCGAGACATAGGCCGGAGGGATCTGTCAAGATGGGAGCCTTCGAAGGTCTAGAAATTTAACAGATTCGTTCTTACATAGTTTATGATTTGTAAATACCTGAAAAAATTACTTCCAGGTAGATGTATTTATTCTGTAACTGTGCAAAAGAAGCAAATCTGCCTTTAATGTATAAGTCTCCTATTGTATGGATGCCTGCCTTTTCCCAGAGAGTAAAAGTATTATCCAGATTGACCAGTTCAAGTGGAGTTACTGTGTCATCCAGCCAATATGCCATAATCCTGATTTGTGAAGCCCAATAATATGACAAAAAGTTTGGAAGTGCCAAGCCCCCCTCCATCTTATATCTGCAAAGGTGTTTCTTGCCAATTCTATGTGTTTTGTATTCCCAGAGGAAAGGGAGTACAATCGAGTCTATTTTTTTAAAGAAGGATTTGGTCAGAAACACTGGACAGATTCTACACAACGTCGTATGACTGAAGCCCCTAAAACAGATTCGACGACGTCCCGACCTGGACTGAGAGTCGTTTCCTCATCGTTCTGCCTGCAGTCCCACGTTATGGTCACATGACTTTAGCAGCTGTTTTTGAAAACATTGATTTCTTTACAAAACAAATACATTTACACAAATAAATGAACACTGACGACCACCAGGGGGCGACCACGCTCTCTCTCTCTCTCTCTCTCTCTCTCTCTCTTCTCAGCAGTCACGTGGTTTCTTGTAACTGCAGGGAGGAAGTGCAGCTCTGATTCTAACTGATAAAGGTATTCAGAGTTCAGACTCCATGTTGATGTGGACGGAGCAGCAGAGGAGACCAGGTTAGTGTTGCTTCAGTCTTCTTCTGCTGTTTAAATGTCATTTCTGTGGTTCTGGTTGGAGTCCAGCTGAGGGGTGACGAGAGATCTGAGGTTTGGGTTCAGATGGAAACATAACAGAAGTATAGAAGGTCCTTATAAGGACAGCTGGACAGGCGTGTGTGTGCTGAACTTCCTGTCTGAACATTTCCTGCTGTGGTGGTTTCTGTTATATCTACATTTTAACAGGTCAGTAAACTGTATTTATACGATGATTCAGTCTCATGAAGTTGATTTAATGTACAAAGATCTCAGGGAAAGTGTTACTTTTGGTATGTGGTGACTTAAAAAGACTTAAATCGTCGTCGTCTCCACAGACAGATGTGTCACGTTCTCAGAGGTTCTCCATGCTGGAAATAACTTTTCGATCAGATTTGATTGAATTTGTTAACAAAACTTTGCTGCATTATTTTGAACATGCAGATAAACGTAATGTGACGTTTTCAGGACAGTTTATACTGAAAAGCTGAATATTGTTTCTGGAGACCAGGTTCAGATCCTGGATCAGGAGACTTGAACAACCTGGTATTAAAATAGCCACTACCTGTCAATTGTGTGTGTGTGTGTGTGTGTGTGTGTGTGTGTGTGTGTGTGTGTGTGTGTGTGTGTGTGTGTGTGTGTGTGTGTGTGTGTGTGTGTGTGTGTGTGTGTGTGTGTGTGTGTGTGTGTGTGTGTGTGTGTGTGTGTGTGTGTGTGTGTGTGTGTGTGTGTGTGTGTGTGTGTGTGTGTGTGTGTGTGTGAGATCCTGATGTTCAGAAGAGTTTTACGGATTCTACAAGTTTGATTTATTTCAGTAACCGAGACTTTTTTAAGCTCTTCTTTAGACTTTAGACTCTTCTCTCTGAGACTTGACTTTAATAATAATAATAATAATACATTTTATTTGAAGGCGCCTTTCTGAGCACTCAAGGTCGCCGTACAATAGTTAAAAACAGTGTAACACAATAATAAAAGCTAGGGGGTAAACAAATACTCAGAATAAAAAACCACAACAACGACACAACGACACAGTGCAAGTGGGGTCAGAGGGAGAAGGCAGTTCTGAACAGGTGGGTTTTCAGTTTGGATTTGAAGTGAGGGAGTGAGGTGGTGTTCCTGAGATCCGGTGGTAGGCTGTTCCAGAGACGGGGAGCAGAGCGGCTGAATGCTCTGCTCCCCATGGTGGCAAGACGGGCAGGTGGAACAGTCAGGTGGATGGAGGAGGAGGATCTGAGGGTGCGTGAGGGCGTGGCGACGTGGAGGAGGTCCGACAGGTAGGGAGGGGCAAGGTTGTGGATTGACTTAAACGTTAGGAGAAGGATTTTGAAGTCGATTCTGTGTTTTATTGGAAGCCAGTGGAGCTGTTGTAGGACAGGGGTGATGTGGTTGATGGATGGGGTCCTTGAGATGATGCGGGCAGCTGAGTTCTGAACTAACTGGAGTTTGTGGAGGAATTTGTGAATGACACCGGAGAGGAGAGAGTTACAGTAATCAAGGCGAGAAGTGACGAGGCTATGCACAAGAATAGAAGTGGTGTGGGGGGTGAGGGAGGGGCGGAGGCGGTTGATGTTGCGCAGGTGGAAATAAGCGGACCGGGTAATATTGTTGATATGAGAATGAAAAGATAGGGTACTGTCGAGGATGACACCCAGACTCTTGACCTGTGGGGAGGGGGAAACAGTGGAGTTGTCAATGAGTATAGGGAAACTGTCGGTTTTGGATAGTGTTGATTTAGAACCAATGAGGAGGACCTCGGTTTTGTCACTGTTTAGTTTGAGGAAGTTGGAAGAGAACCAGGATTTGATATCGGTTAGGCAGTCAGCGAGGGACGAAGGTGGGAGGGTGGAGGTGGGCTTACTGGAGAGGTAGAGCTGGGTGTCATCCGCGTAGCAGTGAAAGCTGATGTTGTACTTACGGAAGATGTTGCCGAGGGGGAGAAGATAGATGATGAAAAGGAGGGGCCCCAGGACAGAGCCCTGGGGCACACCTGAAGTGACAGGGGAAGGCTGGGATGTGAAAGATTTAAGTTGAATGAACTGAGTGCGGCTTGTGAGGTAGGAAGTGAACCAGTTTAGAGGAGTGTGGGTGATGCCGATGGCGCGAAGTCTATTGAGGAGGGTGGGGTGGCTGATGGTGTCGAAGGCCGCACTCAGGTCAAGGAGGATGAGGATAGTGAGTAAACCAGAATCAGCTGCCATGAGGAGGTCGTTGGTTATTTTTACAAGTGCAGTTTCGGTGCTATGGAGGGGGCGGAAGCCAGACTGGAATTGTTCATACAGGTTGTTAAGTGATAAATGGTGCTGGAGTTGTGCAGCGACTATTTTCTCGAGGATCTTGGAAATGAAGGGCAGGTTTGAGATAGGACGGAAATTATTGAAGTTGGTAGGGTCTGCACCAGGTTTTTTCAGGATTGGGGTTATTGCAGCAATTTTGAATGATGAAGGAACTGTTCCAGTGGTGAGAGAGGAGTGGATGATGGCAGAAATGAGGGGGACCAGAGAAGGGAGGCAGGATTTAACCAGGACTGTCGGGAGGGGGTCCAGTTGACATGTGGTGGGCTTGGACCTGTGTATGAGGTCAGAGATCTCTGAGAAGGTGGGGAGCTCAAAGGAGGAGAAGGGGTGGGTGGGCGGGTGGAGATCGGAAGTGACGCTGAGGGAGGTAGAACCAAGGTCCTGGTGGATTTGCAGGATTTTGGTGTTGAAGAAAGACAGTAGAGAGTTACAGAAGGCAGTTGAGTAGAGATGGGGTGGTATAGAGACTGGGGAACGGGTGATATTGTTGAATATTGAAAACAGTGACTTGGTGTTGCCTGCGTTTGAACAGATTATGCTGGAGTAGTAGTTTGATTTGGATTTGGTAATACAGTCCCGGTAATGTATAAGGTGATCTTTGTACATTTCTTTGTGGACAGACAGACCAGTCTTATTGCGAAGCCGTTCGAGCTGTCTGCCTTTGGCTTTCATGAGCCGAAGGTCAGGCGTAAACCAGGGAGCAGAAAGGGTGAAAGAAACAGATCTGGTTTTTAGTGGAGCGAGAGAGTCGAGAATATCATGGAGTCCTGTATTGTAATATGAAACCAGCTGTTCAGGGGTGGTTAAATCTGCAAAGTCCAAGAAGTTGTCGACACTAGAGGAGAAAGAATCCAGATTTATGTCCTTAATATTTCGGAAGGAGATGAGACGTGGGGACTTAGTGGTGGACAGAGTGAGATCGATGTTGAATGAGAGGAGGAAGTGGTCGGTGATGGGGAGTTCAGCTGCAGCACAGTCAGAAGGGGTGACACCAGAGCAGCAAATTAAATCCAAAATGTGTCCTTTGGAGTGTGTGGAGAAGTGGGTGTGCTGCTGAAATCCAGAGCTCTCAAGACAGGATGTAAAGTCTTTTGTGAGAGGATGGTTTATATTGTCCATGTGTATGTTAAAATCTCCCAGCAATATTGTGTTTGGTGAGAGAGTGGAAAGGTGTGTGAGAAAAGCAGCAAAGTCATTTAAGAACTCGCCATTTGGTTTCGGGGGGCGGTAAACGGTTGCAATGGTTGTGGGAGTGGGTCCAGACAGTTGACATACTGTGGATTCAAAGGAGCTGAAGGCAGGGACAGACAGCGGCGAGACTTTCAAGGTCTCGCGGTAAATTATCGCGAGACCTCCTCCCCGCCCGGTACAGCGGGGTTGACAGATGTAAACAAACCCCGGAGGCGTTGCGTCGTTGAGTTGGGAAAAGTCATTGGGCTGTTGCCATGTCTCAGTTAGACAAATTAAATCAAACTTACGGTCGCTGAGGAGATCCTGGATGAGATGCCCCTTGTTGGTGAGTGAGCGGATGTTTAGAAGACCGAAGTTGACAGCGGCGGTGCCGCGCTTGACAGCTGAATTAGCCGACCGGGCTAGGCTGGCTAGGACGCTGTGGTTGGCAGATCGGCCGGTGTAGAGTGGGGAGCGACGGGAGTTGGACCAAATGGACTTAATTGAGTTCGAGGAATCCTCTCGGAAGCACCGGCGGGACCCCCGGTGGATGTATCTCCGCTTGGGCAGGAAGGTGATGTCCGGGTGGAGGTGCAGTCCAGTCGGCGGAGGCTCGCGCAGATGGAAGCGCAGTCTCAGGAGCTCCACCGCTGAGTACTGGAGCAGTCCAGTCACGGGCTGGCGAGCGAGCAACAGGAGAATCCAGGCAAGCACGGACCAGATGTAGATCCCGTCAGACCACATTGTTGGTGGGGACTCGTCTTGGGCAACGCGAGGTGAGCAGGTCCTGATGGGGCTCGGTGGCCGCCGGAGCAGAGCAGGTGAGCAAGCGTTGCAAACACAGCCACGTAGGAGTGACAATCGAGCCGTTTAGTCGTTACGAGTAAGTAGAGGACTTTTACCCGAGTGACCACAGATGCACAGTCAGATGTGGGTCGTGAGACAGCGAAAAGACAAATAAATTTAGAAGTGCAGGTGAGCAGCGGCAGCCAGTCGCGCCAGCGTTCACTCATCCGCCATCAATCAATCCCAAAACTGTCTGTCTGTCTTTAACACAATGGTTCTTTGTAAGTCTGTTTCTCAGCGAGTCGTTCAGGGGGTTGTTTACCGAACAAAGAAGGAAGTTAGCGTTGAGCTAACAAAGTAGGATTCATGGTTAAACTAACCAACATCTGAAGTCCGACTGTTTCCTGAAAACTGTTGTTTTATGATCTCAGAGAAATAAAGGGATGTTTTTGTGTAGAAAACTGAACAGGAGCAGGTAACGTTCAGGTTGGGGCTCTTTAGTGAGAATCAGTGAAGAAGTGGTTTCCTGGATGACTTCATCAGTCTTTCTTTGAGTGTTTAATGAAACAGAAAATATCTTCTCCAGGTGAAGACTCGGCTTCACAGATCCCACCTGGACAGAAATGTTGGCGTCAGGTTAGAGGAGACTCAGCTTCAGGTCTGTCTCATCGTCAGTATCAGTAAAACCTCTTTCTTCCTCCTCACCAGTTTGGACAAAGTCCTTCAGGGAAAGTTGTTACATTGATTTCATGACTTAGTCGTGTTCTAATAAAGTTTCTGTCTACAGATTCAAAGATGGTGGGTGTTTGTGGTTCATGTCTCTGAATGACTGAAGTCCAGAAGATGGATGATTGTGTGGAGGAAGAGGAGGAGAGACCAGAGTCTCCAGGATCCATCAGTCCGTCTATGAGGAGTGACTGGTCCAAAGATCCTCCTCCAGACTTCAGTAAAGAACCTGGACCCTCAGACACAGAGTAAGAAAACTGCTGTTAACTGATTCTAGGACTCATCATGACTTTATATTTTCTGTCCATGGTGGTTTATTTGATGATTTAGTTTCTTCAAACATCACTTTTTCCTTCTGGTTCCTGTTTTTCCACCACGGAGTCTTCTGTGTTCCTCAACCATGTGGTCCTGCTGGTTCAGAGAGCAGAGTTTGGTTCAGGATGAAACCAACTCTCCAGATCGGCCATATAATTGCATGTGACTTAGTAATTTAATTTTTTTCTAAAGAATTTTTTGGGCCTGCGATGGACTGGCGACCTTTCCAGGTTGAACTCCTGCCTCTCGCCTGAAAAATTAGCTGTGATAGGCTCCAGCAGACCCCCGTGACCCTGCAAAGGATAAAGCGGGTATAGATAATGGATGGATGGATGGATGGATGGATGGATGGATGGATGGATGGTTTTGGGCTCTAGTGGCCCTTTATTGAAGGTGCAGACAGGAAGGGGGTAGAGAGAGAGAATGGGGATGACATGCAGCAAAGGTGCAGGCCGGGATTCAAACCTGCGGCCGCTGCAGGAGGACTGTAGTCTCAGTATATGAGCCGCTTGCTTAACCCAGTGCACCGCCGAGCAGCCCGATATTTGCATGTGATTTAGTTTTAATACATTTTTCATTGATTTGAGGCCAGTTTGTTCTCAAAGGCTCCGGAGCTCCACCATCTCTCTTTTACTGCTGCTGAGATGCTGGTTCCAACTTACTGAGGACGTCCCAGCTCATCTGGTCCATCATGTCCCCCATGTCCAGTATCAAGGAGACATTTGGTCCATCATGTCCCTCATGTCCAGTATCAAGGAGACATTTGGTCCATCATGTCCCTCATGTTCAGTATCAAGGAGACATCTGGTCCATCATGTCCCTCATGTCCAGTATCAAGGAGACATCTGGTCCATCATGTCCCTCATGTCCAGTATCAAGGAGACATCTGGTCCATCATGTCCCTCATGTCCAGTATCAAGGAGACATCTGGTCCATCATGTCCCTCATGTCCAGTATCAAGGAGACATCTGGTCCATCATGTCCCTCATGTCCAGTATCAAGGAGACATCTGGTCCATCATGTCCCTCATGTCCAGTATCAAGGAGACATCTGGTCCATCATGTCCCCCATGTTCAGTATCAAGGAGACATCTGGTCCATCATGTCCCTCATGTCCAGTATCAAGGCAGCATTTGCATCTGGCTGATCTGGGGCTTCCGGTTCAGGTGATAGCCGGAGCTGCTGCGTCGCCTCTCCCTCGGTTTGCCATCATAGGGCCCGATTTACTAAGATCCGACCTAAATAAAGAGTACTAAATTGCGTGTGCACTGAAAAAGTTTGCGCGTGCTGTTGTTGTGTGTTTTGCGGGTGATCAACTAAGATTGCGTGCGCAATTGATAACAGGTGCAAACCGCAGTATTTAAATGAGGTGTTGCGTGTCTTACGGTTTGCGAGCGCAAACTTTGCGCCATGGAGAGTCTGGATGAATCCGTGTATCATTCGTTCTTTCCATTTTCTATTGCCAATCAAAAACCAAAACATGAAAAAGTGACTGGTTATGTTGTTATTAGTTTTTTATTATAACACAAATAACGGAAAAACGGCTGGTTTTTCATATTTCAATTTTGGGCACAGATCAAAAATACGAAATAGAAAAACGGGCCACAGGACTGAATTTGATTTTAATATTGAATTGGTCGGGTTTGCGTGACCCAGCGGTGCTCGGCATGATCTGAGGAGAAAAAGACAATCAGACGCAGAGCTGGAGAGCGCTTTGATTCAATCTATTTATGAGTTAAGTTTTTATTCAGATGTCCACAGTATATTGCAAATATTATATATTATATAGCAAACACTGACAGTAAATGTGTGACAGACGGGACGATCATATGGCCGAAAGAAGAGAAGTGTTCAGAACAGCGCACAGAGCGCACACTAAAGCCTGATTTATGGTTCTGCGTTACACTAACGCAGAAACGACGGCGTAGGGTACGCGACGACGCACACCGCACCGCGACCCTACGCCGTCGGCTACGCCCTCGATTTAACGCAGAACCATAATTCAGGCGAAGCTGCAGTCTGTCTGCGCTGATACTGACACAGCGGGTCGGAGCGGATTTGGTCATGATGTTTAACCTGTGTTTTGTGATTAATAAGCACGGGTTTTAATTAAATGTAATTTACGAAGGATGATTTCACGTTCAATAAGATAAATAATCAATAAAATACAAAGTTTGGCACAAAGGCTTGGCCTGCTTGTGGACGAGTGGAGGGGGGCACAATAAGAGAAGGTGGCGAAGAACTAAAGAAAAAGTGGCCTTTAATAAAACTTGTGCAACCATTTTTAAAATAGCATGCAGCAGAATAAAGACTCTCTCTCTGCGTATTCTTTGATTTTGGATGTCGCCTCCTTGCCACAATAACAGCAGCAGCAGATTAGCACCTTCCTTTCGAACTTATTAAATACAGATGCAATCACAATACGCGCAATTACTTTCAGGCTTGGTAAATCTCATTGCGTGTGGTAAATGGACCAATTTGCATTTTCCCCTCCCAGTATTTAGCGCTTTCTGGCGGCTACGCCCCATATTGATTATTCATCAGGGCAAAAGTACTAAATGGATTGCGTGTGCTATTCTGCAGATTTCAGAGACGCAGTCGTCTTTGCAAGCTGTTAGTAGATCAGTTCGCACATTGGTTTGCGGTTGCTGTCAAGTTTGCACAGGTTTTTACGCACGCAAACCTTTAGTAAATCAGGCCCATAGAGCGCCCGTGAGCCCAAACCTTTACAGGTAGTGAAAAGCTTTAATGTTGGGGCTAAATACCGGCAAAAAGAATTAAGAAGTGTGATATAAAAGTGTAAAAAAAGTCACATTCCAGCGGAGCCTCGGCGGAACACGTCCTACATCCTCCTCATCCCACCGGAACCTGGAATTGTTGTTTCTGATCAAAACAAGTTTTATTCAACATTTTACAGGTTTTGGAGGGAGGACAGTTTGATGTTAAATCGCTGCACAAAAACTGTAAATGGATTCATCTTATTTTGTCATCAACAAAAGAATTTCAGTTGAATTCAGGAAGTGTTGAGTTTGAATCAGTGAGATGTTCAGAGGGTCAGGAAGCAGGAATGTCCTCAGATCCCTCATCCCTGTGGAAGGTTCCTGCAGAGGAAACATGAGCTCTGATGTCAGGAGGAGAGGAAAGCAGTAATCTGCTCCAGGACTGGATACAGACCAGATCAGGGGTGGACAATCCTGAAGCAGGAAACATCTAACACATGCAGGACTGTGGCTGTCAGGACCAGAGTTGGAGACCCTGCTGTAGATCTTCTTCAGTGCTCATCAGCAATATTATCAGTGACTGATGTGAATTTGTGTTTGCAGAGGTCGGTACCGCAGTCGGAGACCAGAGTCTCCAGGATCCATCAGTCCGTCTATGAAGAGTGACCGGTCCAAAGAATATCCTCCAGACTTCAGTAAAGAACCTGGACCCTCAGACACAGAGTAAGAAAACTGCTGTTAACTGATTCTAGGACTCATCATGACTTTATATTTTCTGTCCATGGTGGTTTATTTGATGATTTAGTTTCTTCAAACATCACTTTTTCCTTCTGGTTCCTGTTTTTCCACCACAGAGTCTTCTGTGTTCAGCAGTTTCAGCAGCAGTTTTAATTAAATTAAATTCAATTCAATTTTATTTATATAGCGTCTAATACAACAGATGTTGTCTCTAGACGCTTTCCAGAGATCCAGAACATGAACATAAACATAAATATATATTTTATATTTTATATTTTAGGACTCTAGTTCTCCTTCATCACATTAAAAACTAATCACTCACACATGTTTTGTTAGTAATAAATAGATAGATTAGATACAAATATAAAACAACATAAACTTCCATATAATTGCATTTGATTTAGTTTTAATACATTTTTCATTCATAAACTAGATTCAATCGTATCACACCTCCTATTGTTCTCTTTCTATATTAATAAACCTTTTATTTCCCGTTACAAATGTAAGGCATTAATTCATGTAAAGGTTTGACACAAGTAAAACAGACAGAAGCTGCTGCTTCCTGCTCTCATGTATTATGAGCCGCCAGCAAGAAACTCGCTCTACTGGACAAACCATGGTGACTCGTTGATGACATTAAAAACTATCAGTTAAAGATGTTTTGATAGTTATTAATATATAGATTAAATAAATCAATAAGATTATTAAACAACAGAAATCAACTTTCATATAATTACATGTGATCTGGTTTTAATATTTCTTTCTAAACTAAAATTGATCCTTTCATACCTCCCATTGTTCTACTTCTATATGAATAAACCTTTTATTTTATATATGTAATGTGGGTCCAGGTGAATGGTTAGATAGATGGACCTCTAAGTATTCACAGTGCTACCCAACACTATTATTGATCATTTTAAGAATGAGGATGGTTGTTGGACGTGTGGAGAGCCAGCAATCCTCACACAACACAGTTTACACGTTAAAACCTGATGGGAATGCTAAAGGGACAATTGACTGGTTAGTTTCTGGTTCATGATGCAGTTTAAAGTCACTTCCACTGTTTCTATACTGGGGAATAAGACACTTTCAAATCAGACTCTCCAGGAAAAGGAAAGATCATTGGAAGTTCAATCATCCCTCTTAAAGAATGAAAATCAAAGAATTGATGTTAGACATTAATAATAGTACCAACCTTTCCCAAATACAAACATGGGAATATCTACAAGAAAACTCTCTGTTGCTTTTGGTAAACGGATGAAAACATTGCTCCATTATTACTCTAGTCAGAATCGGGGGGAAGAAGATAAAGTAGGAATCTCAAATACTCAGACTCAATCAGAGCAGTTGGACCTTAACAAAGCCCCGGGTGCTTTTGTCAGATCACGGTCCAAGTGGAAGAAGATGGAAAATCCATCCTTTATGAGGCTGGAAAAACCAAGACAAGGAAAATCTGCTGTTTCTTCTTTATTGATTAAAGAGGAGGAATGTACAAACTCAAAAATAATATCTAAAGAGTCTTTGAACGTTTGAATGATGCTTCTGCGATAAAGTACGGCCGAGCAAATTAGGAAGGAATCTTTGCCATTTTCTCCACTTTCTGCCGTCTAGCATTGCCACGGTAACACTATTGACGGAGAAAAGTAACAGCCATGGAAGGCACGATGGAGACGCACGTGTCGGTGTCTGCCATGCCTGGGAACACGTTACGGTCCGGGCCGCATTAACGGATGAAAAAACACTTAAAGAATAAGTGGAAGAAGAAAAGGGAAACCGATCCTGGATCCTAATATCTGGCCCGGGCAAACTGGTTTTCCTTGTTTTTTCTGGTGTTTTTCTTTCTTCCACTACTGGCATACACATAAACGTATGAATGTAAAACATATACACATAAATAAATGAATGTGCTCTTCCAGAAGCATCAGTTTTATTCCCGTCTGGAGGCTGAATTCAAACAGAAAAGCAGCCACACTTTTACTCTCTGAGACCACCTGAGCTTCTGGACACTGTTGACTCATCTGAATGTTTTTCTACAACAGTCAGAAATGACTTTAGTGATGAAGACATGTGTTCACAGAGGGAGGAAGAGGAGAGGGGTTGGTGTGGAGGAGCAGCCGTCCAGTCAGAGCAGAACTGTACCAGGTAAGACTGAACTTCTGTCTGCTGATGGAATCATTTCTGACAACTGGAAAGACTTTTGTTCTGTAGTTTCAGAGTTCTTCTTGTCTTTCAGCAGATGCCGGTCTGCAGGAGGTCCTAGATGAACACAAGACCAGTCTGAGGAGCAGATGTGAACATGTGACTGAAGGAACTGATGAACCAGGAAGTAGAACCCCCCTCAACAGGATCTACACAGAGCTCTTCATCACAGAGGGACTGAGTGAAGAGGTTGATACCCGACATGAGGTGAGGCAGCTGGAGACAGCTCCCAGGAGGAAGAGCCTCCATGACGCTCCAATCAGGTGCCAGGACATCTTTAAAGCCTTACCTGGCCAACATGGAGCCATCAGAGTGGTTCTGACCAACGGCGTCGCTGGCGCTGGGAAAACCTTCTCGGTTCAGAAGTTCTCTCTGGACTGGGCCGAGGGCTCGGAGAACCAAGACGTCACCGTGGTGATTCTGCTCTCGTTCAGGGAGCTGCACCTGATCGGAGATGAGCAGCTCAGTCTTCTCAGGCTGATCCAGGTTTTCCATCCATCGTTACAGAAGCTCACAGCAGAGCAGCTGGCTGCTGGGAAACCGTTGTTCATCTTTGACGGCCTGGATGAAAGCAGACGTTCCCTGGACTTCAACAAGGGTCCGGTGGTGTCTGACGTCACACAGAGCTCATCGGTCAACGTGCTGCTGACCAACCTCATCCAGGGGAACCTGCTTCCCTCAGCTCTCATCTGGATCACTTCCAGACCTGCAGCAGCCAATCAGATCCCTCACAAACACGTGGACAGGGTGACAGAAGTACGAGGCTTCACCGACGGCCAGAAGGAGGAATACTTCAGGAGGAGGTTCAGGGATGAAGAGCGGTCCAGCAGCATCGTCTCCCACATGAAGACATCCAGAACCCTCCACATCATGTGTCAACTCCCGGTCTTCTGCTGGATCACTGCTACAGTTCTGGACCACATGTTGACCACAGAGCAGAGAGGAGAGCTGCCCAAGACCCTGACTGACATGTTCTCCCACTTCCTGCTGGTCCAGACCAAGAGGAAGAAGAACAAGTACCAGGAGGGACGTGAGACGAGTCCACAGGAGCTGATGGAGGCTGACAGGGACCTTCTCCTGAAGCTGGGGAGGCTGGCGTTTGAACATCTGGAGAAAGGAAACATCATTTTCTACCAAGAAGACCTGGAGCAGTGTGGTCTTGATGTCCCAGAGGCCTCGGTGTACTCAGGAGTTTGTACCCAGATCTTCAGGAGAGAGTGTGAGGTCTTCCAGAAACCCGTCTACTGCTTTGTTCATCTGAGCATCCAGGAGTTCCTGGCTGCAGTCTACGTGCTCCACTGTTGCTCCACCAGAAACACACGTGTGCTGGAGAACTTCCTGGGAGAAGACTACAGATACTCAGGAAAGTACAGATACTCATCTCTGGATGACTTCCTGAAGAGAGTCATGCAGAAATCCCTGGAGAGTGAAAATGGCCACCTGGACCTGTTTGTCCGCTTCCTTCATGGTCTTTCTGTGGAGTCCAACCAGAGACTGTTAGGAGTTCTGCTGAACCAGACGGAGAACGATCCAGAAACCATCCAGAGAGTCATCAACAACCTGAAGGAGATGAGCACTGATGAAATCTCTCCTGACAGAAACATCAACATGTTCCAGTGTCTGATGGAGATGAACGACCTCTCAGTTCATCAGCAGATCCAAGAGTTCCTGAAGTCAGAGAACAGATCAGAGCAGAAACTCTCTGGGATCCAGTGTTCAGCTCTGGCCTACATGCTGCAGATGTCGGAGGAGGTTCTGGATGAGTTGGACATGAACAAGTACAAGACAAGACCATCATGGGGTCGACGGAGACTGATTCCAGCTGTGAGGAACTGCAGAAAGGCTCGGTGAGTCCAGATGGATCAATAACACCATCAGTTAGCAGTTCACTTTTTCAAATCTGGTTTTGATCTTGAAAATGTAAACTTTTGAAGTCGGATGTGTTTGTTTTATTCTGGTTCACCTCAAGTCACGTCAACCAGAGGTTCATGTTTCAAACACTTGATCTAGTTCAGGGGTTGGCAACCCAAAATGTTGAAAGAGCCATATTGGACCAAAAACGCAAAAAACAAATATGTCTGGAGCCGCAAAAAATGTATTTTATAAGCCTTAGAATGAAGGCAACACATGCTGCATGTATCTAGTTATAACTGGGGGAAGATTTTTTTTTCATTATGCACTCGAGATTATTGTTGAAGTACAATCTCGAGAAAAAAGTCGAAATGTTGAGAAAAAAGTCAAAATTTCTGTTTCAAATCTTTTTTATTATTTTTCACAAAGAATATAAAAATACAATGTTACATTGAGAATGTATATCCAAAAGTCAAAATTTCTAAGAAAAAAGTCAAAATGTCGAGATGAAAAAAGGAAAAAAAAGAATAAAAAAGGAAAAAATAAAAAAAACGAGAAAAAAAAAGTCGAAATGTCGAGATTAATGTTGAAGTACAATCTCGAGAAAAAAGTCGAAATGTTGAGAAAAAAGTCGAAATGTTGAGAAAAAAGTTGAAATGTTGAGAAAAAAGTTAAAATTTTGAGAAAAAAGTCAAAATGTTGAGAAAAAAGTTGAAATGTCGAGATTAAAAAGGAAAAAAAAAGGGAAAAAAAGGTCAAACATTTTTGAAAAAGCTCCAGGAGCCACTAGGGCGGCGCTAAAGAGCCGCATGTGGCTCTAGAGCTGCGGGTTGCTGATCCCTGATCTAGTTGATGTTTCTGCTGCTCAGAGATGAATCTATGTAACGGAGAAAGATGAAACATCAGAACCACCGGGGAGTTTTGTTGATGTGAACTTACAGACAGTTTTACAGAGAACTCATCACATCAGACATTTTCATTGAGATTATTGAAGAATAGAGGTGTAACAATACACTAATCTCACGATACGGTACGATACACCATATTGAGGTCACGATAACGATACGATACGATATTATAGCAGTATTTTTTTAACAACCTTGAATGAGGAACATATGACTGGAAAAAATGGTCTTTTATTTGAAAGACACAAAATACAAAACAATACGTTTGCACTATTGTTACAGTTTGTAACGCTTTATAACTGTTTAAGTTTTAAAGAGAAAGCCAGGCCAACCATTTTCCACAAACTGAACTAAAAGTAAATGTCAGGTTTGCATTATGATCTTCAGTTTCATACAAGTACAAATATTTAGACACAAACTGAATAGTTTCTCTCATGTATGACTTGACTTTTTTCTTTTCCAGAAATGTAACAACTAAAATTAAATAAATAAATAAAGGTAAATAAATAAAATATGAAAAGTCCCACATGACAGTTATTGATCTTGTACCAGAGCTCAGAGCTTCACCTGCTCCAGCCTGAGGCCGTAAGGTTGAACCCCGGTATCGTTTCATCCTCACACCGTCGGGGACGACACAATCTTTACATCAGAAAAAACATTGATTCATGCTCACCTTATAAGTGTTAGAGGAGATTTATTTTTGTTAAGAAGGTTATTTCATTATTTTATAAATATATTCTTTATATTCTGATGTAAATCAGGGACTATAATGACACTAGTCAGTTTATCTGTAGTGATTAGTCTGTTTTATATTGGGCGGAGTGATACGCCACAGTACGGCACTAGCTGCTGTGTTGATGTTCTAAAATCCTACACTGTTGAGGGACATTAAAGTACTCTGGAACTCAGCAGAAGTTTCCCCGTGTTTATCCTACTCACCACCCCAAAAAGGTTTAATTTAATAAGGTAAGGCTTAACTCTACACCAGCCTTACATCAGTAAAAGGTTTAATTTAATAAGGTAAGGCTTAACTCTACACCAGCCTTACATCAGTAAAAGTTCAGAGCTCAAAACCCCCAAGAGTCCCGTGATCGGGACCAAAAACGGTCCTAGTTTCTAGAGCGTAGTCAGATTTTGTTAAAACGGTACTAGTTTCTTCTGAGCGTAGTCAGATTTTGGTAAAACGGTACTAGTTTCTTCTGAGCGTAGTCAGATTTTGGTAAAACGGTACTAGTTTCTTCTGAGCGTAGTCAGATTTTGGTAAAACGGTACTAGTTTCTAGAGCGTAGTCAGATTTTGGTAAAACGGTACTAGTTTCTAGAGCGTAGTCAGATTTTGGTCGGCGGGTCGAGGTCGTCACGTGATCCCGCTGCACCAATAGGATGTTACTAGTAAACACAATAGATTAATATTAATAACCCAATATCAGCTACAGTTTGTCACCTCCACGACACGTATGGTGACGTTTTTGTATCGTGAAATTATATATTGTTACTCCCCTATTGAAGAAGTTTACAAGTTTAAACGGCTCAGAGTTGTAAACCTACAATAGTTTTATGTGGACACAGTTGTACTTGGTACGTGACTTTAATTCTAGTAACTCTGGTTCTGTGATCTCCTGCACCGTCCTGTAACTCCTGTGGATCAGTCTGGCTTTAAATCAGACTTTATTACAACTGACATCATGTTTTCTCTCATCACAGATTTGTTGGTTGTTGGCTCTCAGAGACTCACTGTGAAGTTGTTGCGTCCGCTCTGAAGTCCAACCCCTCCCATCTGACAGAACTGGACCTGAGTCAGAACCGCCTGGAGGATTCAGGAGTTAAGGTTCTGTCTGGTGGACTGGAGAGTCCAAACTGTAGACTGGAGACTCTGAGGTCAGTCCACTGGAGATGTTTCCACATTTATCCACTTATCATCCTCCAAAGATGGAACTGGCTCTAAAAGTTCTGTCCAAAATAGAATAGAATAGAATGTGTAAGGGATAATGCCCGACGAGGTGAACATTATCAGAAATATATGGACGACGCGGGCCGGTTTGCCTCCGCGAAGTCCATATATACTGTAGTTACTCCATAACTCAGTTTCCTTGGTAACGGAAGATATTCTAGTCCGTACAAAACTGATATTTTTTTTTTGCGGCCCACTAGATGGCGCTCGCAGCCCAAATGTGGATATGGTTCAGAATCACTGACTTAGTGAACAATACCAAAACATTATTGCTGGTCAAGGACTTCTTAACATTTCAACTTCAGAGCTGTTTAACTATGAACTTATTTACACTAATATGTTTTCTGAAACATTTATTTCAACACGGTTACAGAAGTCATCAGCTGTTTCTTCTTCATTCAGGTTGGAGGGCTGCGTGTTGTCAGAGATCAGCTGTTCTTCTCTGGTCTCAGCTCTGAAGTCCAACCCCTCCCTCCTGAAACATCTGAAACATCTGGACCTGAGCTGGAACCACCTGCAGGATTCAGGAGTGAAACATCTGTGTGGTTTCCTGGAGAGTCCAGACTGCAGACTGGAGACTCTGGGGTCAGACATGTTTTAGTTTTGTGTTCAGATGAATCTGATGTGAAAGTTGTGTTGACACTAACCTGCAGATCAGGCTGATCTCCTGCTGATCCACACTGACCATCAGACTGATCTCCTGCTGATCCACACTGACCATCAGACTGATCTCCTGCTGATCCACACTGACCATCAGACTGATCTCCTGCTGATCCACACTGACCATCAGACTGATCTCCTGCTGATCCACACTGACCATCAGGCTGATCTCCTGCTGATCCACACTGACCATCAGACTGCTCTCCTGCTGATCCACACTGACCATCAGACTGATCTCCTGCTGATCCACACTGACCATCAGGCTGATCTCCTGCTGATCCACACTGACCATCAGACTGATCTGGTTCTTCTTCTCTGGTGTCTTTGTGCAGCTTGCAGTGCTGTGATCTGTCAGGGATCAGCTGTTCTTCTCTGGTCTCAGCTCTGAAGTCCAACCCCTCCCATCTGAAACATCTGGACCTGAGATTCAACTACAAGCTGCAGGCTGCAGATGTGGAGCAGCTGTCTGGTCTGCTGCAGAGTCCACACTACCAGCTGCAGACTCTCAGGTCGGTTCTGACTGGAGCTTTTGGAGTTTTCTTGGAGGTTTTGGTTTCCTCAAACAGAGAAGACTCCTTCAGTCCAGGTGAAGGAGTTTCAGGTGTTGATCGTCTGAACCTCCTGCTGCTTCTTCATCATTCACTCACATTTCATGTGAAACCTGCTGTGATCCATGTGTGTTCTGTTAGAACCACACACACCTCACCGTCACACATGTGTGTTAGAACCACACTCACCTCGCCGTCACACATGTGTGTTCTGTTAGAACCACACACACCTCACCGTCACACATGTGTGTTCTGTTAGAACCACACACACCTCACCGTCACACATGTGTGTTCTGGTAGAACCACACACACCTCACCGTCACACATGTGTGTTCTGGTAGAACCACACACACCTCACCGTCACACATGTGTGTTAGAACCACACACACCTCACCGTCACACATGTGTGTTAGAACCACACACACCTCACCGTCACACATGTGTGTTCTGTTAGAACCACACACACCTCACCGTCACACATGTGTGTTCTTCTGTTAGAACCACACACACCTCACCGTCACACATGTGTGTTCTGTTAGAACCACACACACCTCACTGTCACACATGTGTGTTCTTCTGTTAGAACCACACACACCTCACCGTCACACATGTGTGTTCTGTTAGAACCACACACACCTCACCGTCACACATGTGTGTTCTGTTAGAACCACACACACCTCACCGTCACACATGTGTGTTCTGTTAGAACCACACACACCTCACCGTCACACATGTGTGTTAGAACCACACACACCTCACCGTCACACATGTGTGTTCTGTTAGAACCACACACACCTCACCGTCACACATGTGTGTTCTGTTAGAACCACACACACCTCACCGCCACACATGTGTGTTCTGTTAGAACCACACACACCTCACCGTCACACATGTGTGTTCTGTTAGAACCACACACACCTCACCGTCACACACGTGTGTTAGAACCACACACACCTCACCGTCACACATGTGTGTTCTGTTAGAACCACACACACCTCACCGTCACACATGTGTGTTCCTGCTGTCAGGAAGCAGCTCCAGGTCCAGACAGAACCTGACAGAACCAGACAGAAGTGAGTTACATATTCATGTTTAAATCCTCTCTGAAAGCTCATCTCTGACGGAGACAGACCCCCCTGAAGACACAGACCACACACGTCCTGAAGGAAGACGGGTTTCTGCTGACGGCTAACAAACTAACATGTTGTTCAGGTTTCAGGGACTGGGCTGGAATGACGGCTGACCAGGAGTAAAGAACCCTCATCTAAATCATTATTGATCCAAATAGGAATCAGAGGGACCAGGAGAGGGAGATGGGGACCGTGCAGGGACGGGCCACCGGTCCAGAGACCAGGACGGTCTGTAGTTCTGTTAGTGTGAGGCAGAAGACAGATCCAGGAACAGCGGGCCAGGGTCAGAACCCAAGACAGACAGATAAGCTCAGACAGACGTAGCGATCAGGGCTGGACCTGAAACAGGTCCAAGGACACAGGTCCGGTCCAGCATAGCAGTCCCAGGAGAACTGCTGGAGACCGGTATCTGCAGGGAGACCACAAACCCACTCTGGTGAGAGTGAGAGCTGCAGACGCTTTAAATAGAAGAGGAAGAGGTGAGGATGATGAGGGGGATCAGCTGGCAGGAAACTCTTCATCTCCCTCCAGAAGGTTCTTCATGGACCGCTGTAGTCGCTGTGAGGTCGGGGTTTGTCCGTACCGCCGTATCTCTTTACAGCAGACGTTCTCCCCCGGCTCCGCTGCTGCACATTCACTGCACGTGCACCGTCCCACATGTGAACATATTGTAAAGTAAAAGTGTTGCTGGATTCGACAATGGAAGCGTCCAACAGCTCTCTCAGTCAGCAGCTCCCCGGTCCAGAACTACGGTGGCCGTCAAGAACCAAACGCTCTGCAACGGCCTAATGCGTCTCAGTTCAGGAAAACCTGCTGCAAAAAACAAAGACAAATGCAGCATCATCAAACGCTGCAAATAGAGAAACGATGCAAAGCACAAAACGATATAAAACAAGAAACCATCTTCAAAAGAAAAACGCTTCATAACCGGTCACTACAACCGGTGTTGAAGAATATTATCAAACCAGTTCAGAAGTCCGCTTTGTGATTTTTTTATGAGGTTTTATTGAGCCGGCGGTGAGCACGTCTGCACAGACCAGAGGTCTGGTAGAAATGCTGACCTCGAGTGACGTTGTAATCAGATTTTTATACAAGAAGTTTCAGGAATACCAGCCCAGTGAGAGAGGTGGGACTTTTAGCTTTAGGACCACCCCTGAGGGATCAGGAAGTCCGTATATGTTCTTTGTCTCTGTGGGGGCTGGAAGTCTCGGCAGGGATGCAGAACGCCGGACCTTGCGTGACAATGTCCCGGCAGGGGTCCCCAGGAACTGGAACCCGCATGTCTATGAGCATAAGGGGGGCTTGAGCAATCTGCAAGGCGTCGTTGTGTCCCTGCAGGGGGGCCAAATGGTCAAAATGCTTCATCAATTCACAATTTTTTTTTTTTTTTTTTTTTTTTTTACAGTGGAGTACATCATTTTAGTAATAGTTTGAGTGATACATGTGTTTGCAAGTAAACCTTAGACATGTGGTCGGAAACCAAATAACAACAAGCCAACAAAGCAAATTCAAATATCAAGTAACCAACGTGTCCTAACTGTTCTTTAAACCAATGAAACAAACTACTTATGACAGGTGTATGTAACATTTTGGCAATATCTTTCAAGTGATGCGTTATTTCTTGGACTGTGGCATTGCGGGTATAAATGTACAACATTCAGTTTTAATGACAGCACAAGTTCCCCTTGAGAAGCTAGTAAGTAGTCCAATGCAGCACGATTCCGCAAGGCCATCATCCCTAGAGCAGCCATCTCCCGTGGGAGCATCGGCATGCCCCCTGTTGCGGTCCTTGCCGAATCCTCAATGGAATCGGGCAGTGGTTTTTGGCTTGTTTTAGGCTTAACAAGCGGTTCTTCAGAAGGAGAGTATGTGGAGTCACATCTCGATGCTACACCATAATTGTCTCGCTTGTGGGGGTCTGCGGGGCCTGTGCTGCTCCTCCGCTCCTCAGCTCCTCCACCGGTCGTGGAGGTCCTGGGTGTTGGAGCTGGGCTTTCCTGCCCGCGTTGCTCCCCTCAATGGCTCCGACGGGGTACCACAGAAAGAAGAAGGAATCGGCCGGTCTCCGGTGCAAGGTCGAGGAGCTGTGCTCCCGCAGTGGGACGCGTGGAACCAGGCCAGCGCCCCCCACCCTTGAGTGTCGGTGGTGCAGGACGTGCTGAGCCCTGGACCACCGAGGCCCTCTCCGACACAAACCCAGTCTCCGGGTTGTGGCATGGTTTGCCACTAAGAAGAGACTGGACAGCTTTTACTTTTCTGTGGATTGACTGAACAGCAGAAGTTTAGAGTACAACAGAATGATATCATGGATTCATCCATGGCATGGAAGTCCATCTTCTTCATATATACAGAACTGAATTGCTTTGTATGGTCATAGGTCTACCCATGATCCTTTCATGAGGCGTGAGTTTTGTGCTTCCTAATGGGTGTTAACAGGTGTCAACATTGTCCATTTAAGTCCAGTTTAAAATTCTCTGCACATACAAAAACATTTTCATACATGAACATTTTCATACAAGAATAATTTCATATCCCTCACATAATGTCTATTTGCAGAGCTTCAAAAAAAGTCACGGTGGGGGGGAGTGTTGATAATGTTTGCAATATTTTTATAGGATGCAAATCTTGGAGCTTATCAGTCTTTCAACACTATCTGACACATTCCCCCTTTTTCTCATCTGTGATTGCCAACTGTGATCAACTATTCACGTGTACAAGGATGTGGGTGCAACAACGCGGCCGTCGTTGCTGACCCACAAATTATTTACATTTTTACAACCATGGGAATGCTACAATCCGTTTTTTTCTTCACCTCAGTAGTCTTCTTGTAGGAGAGCTACATCATTAGGAGAAACCAGGTCGTTAGCGGGTATAGAAGGGCAAAGTTTTACATAGACAGGTAAGCCAAATTTGGCAGTTTCTTTTGCTGCATGGTCAGCTGAAGCATTGCCTAGTGAAAACAGGGTTGGACTGGGTGTGGGCTTCACATTTAACAAAGCAATAGATGAAGGTAGTTGACAGGCTTGTAACAGTTCACCAATCAATTAACCACATTTATCTCCGAGGATGAGATAAATGCTCGGTTCGCCCACAATATATATAAAATCTATAAAATACAATATACACAACCAAAAGCATCTCTGGAATCTGTATAGATTGTAACAGTTTTACCTTTTGATCAGTATATAGTTTCATCTACTTGGGTGGAGCTGGAGGAGGAGGGCGCTTTCAACAATTAAGAATTATCACAAATTGTATAACCTGCGTATGGTATTCCATTTTTATAAGCAGAGCCGTCAGTGAAGAAAACAGGAAAGGTCAGGACGAGTGTTAAAGACAGAGGTGTCAAAAGTATTCTCATTCATTACTCAGGTAGAAGTGTAGATGTTAGAGTTTAAAAATACTCCTGTAGAAGTTGAAGTATTGTAGAAGTTGAAGTATCAACTCAAAATTTATTTATTTATTTTTTTAATTTTTTTCTCAAGTAAAAGTATAAAGTACTGGTTTCAAAAGTACTTAAAGTATAAAAGTAAAAGTAATATAAGCGGGGAAAAACCATTAAGGCTAAAAGCCATTGAAAATGAATGCATCTTAGTATAATGCAAATATATTAAAGAACCATATATGTGCATTATTGAGCATTAACATGTGTTTCAGAGACCAGACACATACAAACCAAATATGTTTATACTTCTCATCCAACCACAACCAAATTCACTCTATCCGGATGGCACAATTTAACTGGATAGTTTTTTTAAAGGCCGAAATGAAATAGAGTAAGGCTGTTTTCAAAACGTAAGGAGTAAAAAGTAAAGATAATTGCGTGAAAATGTAAGGAGTAAAAGTAAAAAACCGTCTGAAAAATAATTACTCCAGTGAAGCATACACAACCAAAGGTTCTACTTAAGTAAGGTAATGAGGTATTTGTACTTCGTTACTTGACACCTCTAGTTAGAGATTAGTTATACATGCATTCAGAGACGTTATAGTAGGCCACAGACAGATTTCCATGCAATTAAATTATGAAGGTACCATAGGCAGGATAAGATTATGTAAATTGGGATGCTCTGATTTGCCTCACCACAATGGGAGCCGTTCCCATTTTCTTTGTTTGAGACGTGTGTGACATGTGGATTGGTGTGAATAATCATTGGCTGGCTCCTCTCCACCTCCTCTCAGCGCTCAACCTGTGTAGACAACACTTTTGAAAAAGACATTAGTATTTTCATACATTTCAGATTTTTTTTTTTGCGTTATCCAGCCCTACCCTTTGTTTGAGGGCAATTAGCAAATATATATTTTGCATGTACCCTGGAGGGAATCCATCAACCTGATCTCGTGACATAAAAGGTCTGAGCTTGCTCGGTGTGATTTTGGCAACAGCTGTGGGATTAAAGGGAATTCTACAAGCATCAAGTACTTTGCGCATCAAGTACTTTGCCTTTCAAATCATGTGACAAAGTTATTAGTTTAACAGCTGTTTCCTCTAGTCATTTTTGTGTATTTATTTAAATTCTCTTACTATTATTTTAGTTCTCTTTCGGCTCCAAATTTTGTAGACAACAGATTTTTGTAAAATCTAGTCGTCATCAGAAGTGTCATCGTCACTTGATTCTTTAATCTGTTTCATCGGATAAAGGTTTTGATTTTATCATTTAACTGGTTCTCTAATTTCATTTTTGTCTGCGTTGTGTTTTTAAATCCTTCTAGCCATCAGCTTTTTATTTTGATCAGTAAGCGAAGCTATTTGAGATTCTGCATTACGGCGTCTACCTTCATCCCTCCAAAAATCTGAGGGAGTTTGAAGTGCTTTTTAGTTATTTTAACAATATTTAAAACTAACTGAGTAACAAACAAAACTAACAAATAAAACTATCGGTACCGTGATTACCATACATGTATTTAAAGAACTGAAAAACTTCACTTGACAGAGCATACAAATCATTCCTGTTGGTGCAAGAAGAGCAAGTCGATTCTTGCAGAAATGAAATATACCTCATTTTGGGAGAGCGTGTCATCCCGACTTATAAAATAAAACAGTTTCTCTACATACAGTATGTCTATTTCTCACAAATATATCAGTGTTCCAACACTTACGGACCCCACGTCCTGCATATGCATAAGAATAGTCCCCCTGGACTATCTTTTTATTGGTACCAGACCAACCATGGCGCTCTTGGCCATTTCTCTCTTTAATGTTACCCGAGATATTAAACCTTTTTTTAGAAGAGAGAGTCAGATTCTTAAGGCAGGAGAAGCAGAACATTCTCACAACACAATCAAATTCAAGTGTTATGAAATTGCCAGCGTTCCTAAAAACATCTCTACAATAACGTTCCCAATAACACAAAATAATAAAAATAACCTTCACAACCACACAGCGGACTTACCTAAAATCTCAGGATGACGTCAACCATTCTCGGGCACTCCAATTCACAGACTTTCGACAACAACTCAGCAACAATAATTTGGGATTTTGTAAGTGGATCCCTTAACCTCTAAAATTTTAGATAGAGTCGCTGATTGCGCCGTTGTTCTGGAACAGGAGTTTCCATCGAAGGTCTATTGTCATCCGGGTCAACGGCACCAAATTGTTGAAGAATATTATCAAACCAGTTCAGAAGTCCGCTTTGTGATTTTTTTATGAGGTTTTATTGAGCCGGCGGTGAGCACGTCTGCACAGACCAGAGGTCTGGTAGAAATGCTGACCTCGAGTGACGTTGTAATCAGATTTTTATACAAGAAGTTTCAGGAATACCAGCCCAGTGAGAGAGGTGGGACTTTTAGCTTTAGGACCACCCCTGAGGGATCAGGAAGTCCGTATATGTTCTTTGTCTCTGTGGGGGCTGGAAGTCTCGGCAGGGATGCAGAACGCCGGACCTTGCGTGACAATGTCCCGGCAGGGGTCCCCAGGAACTGGAACCCGCATGTCTATGAGCATAAGGGGGGCTTGAGCAATCTGCAAGGCGTCGTTGTGTCCCTGCAGGGGGGCCAAATGGTCAAAATGCTTCATCAATTCACAATTTTTTTTTTTTTTTTTTTTTTTTTTTACAGTGGAGTACATCATTTTAGTAATAGTTTGAGTGATACATGTGTTTGCAAGTAAACCTTAGACATGTGGTCGGAAACCAAATAACAACAAGCCAACAAAGCAAATTCAAATATCAAGTAACCAACGTGTCCTAACTGTTCTTTAAACCAATGAAACAAACTACTTATGACAGGTGTATGTAACATTTTGGCAATATCTTTCAAGTGATGCGTTATTTCTTGGACTGTGGCATTGCGGGTATAAATGTACAACATTCAGTTTTAATGACAGCACAAGTTCCCCTTGAGAAGCTAGTAAGTAGTCCAATGCAGCACGATTCCGCAAGGCCATCATCCCTAGAGCAGCCATCTCCCGTGGGAGCATCGGCATGCCCCCTGTTGCGGTCCTTGCCGAATCCTCAATGGAATCGGGCAGTGGTTTTTGGCTTGTTTTAGGCTTAACAAGCGGTTCTTCAGAAGGAGAGTATGTGGAGTCACATCTCGATGCTACACCATAATTGTCTCGCTTGTGGGGGTCTGCGGGGCCTGTGCTGCTCCTCCGCTCCTCAGCTCCTCCACCGGTCGTGGAGGTCCTGGGTGTTGGAGCTGGGCTTTCCTGCCCGCGTTGCTCCCCTCAATGGCTCCGACGGGGTACCACAGAAAGAAGAAGGAATCGGCCGGTCTCCGGTGCAAGGTCGAGGAGCTGTGCTCCCGCAGTGGGACGCGTGGAACCAGGCCAGCGCCCCCCACCCTTGAGTGTCGGTGGTGCAGGACGTGCTGAGCCCTGGACCACCGAGGCCCTCTCCGACACAAACCCAGTCTCCGGGTTGTGGCATGGTTTGCCACTAAGAAGAGACTGGACAGCTTTTACTTTTCTGTGGATTGACTGAACAGCAGAAGTTTAGAGTACAACAGAATGATATCATGGATTCATCCATGGCATGGAAGTCCATCTTCTTCATATATACAGAACTGAATTGCTTTGTATGGTCATAGGTCTACCCATGATCCTTTCATGAGGCGTGAGTTTTGTGCTTCCTAATGGGTGTTAACAGGTGTCAACATTGTCCATTTAAGTCCAGTTTAAAATTCTCTGCACATACAAAAACATTTTCATACATGAACATTTTCATACAAGAATAATTTCATATCCCTCACATAATGTCTATTTGCAGAGCTTCAAAAAAAGTCACGGTGGGGGGGAGTGTTGATAATGTTTGCAATATTTTTATAGGATGCAAATCTTGGAGCTTATCAGTCTTTCAACACTATCTGACACATTCCCCCTTTTTCTCATCTGTGATTGCCAACTGTGATCAACTATTCACGTGTACAAGGATGTGGGTGCAACAACGCGGCCGTCGTTGCTGACCCACAAATTATTTACATTTTTACAACCATGGGAATGCTACAATCCGTTTTTTTCTTCACCTCAGTAGTCTTCTTGTAGGAGAGCTACATCATTAGGAGAAACCAGGTCGTTAGCGGGTATAGAAGGGCAAAGTTTTACATAGACAGGTAAGCCAAATTTGGCAGTTTCTTTTGCTGCATGGTCAGCTGAAGCATTGCCTAGTGAAAACAGGGTTGGACTGGGTGTGGGCTTCACATTTAACAAAGCAATAGATGAAGGTAGTTGACAGGCTTGTAACAGTTCACCAATCAATTAACCACATTTATCTCCGAGGATGAGATAAATGCTCGGTTCGCCCACAATATATATAAAATCTATAAAATACAATATACACAACCAAAAGCATCTCTGGAATCTGTATAGATTGTAACAGTTTTACCTTTTGATCAGTATATAGTTTCATCTACTTGGGTGGAGCTGGAGGAGGAGGGCGCTTTCAACAATTAAGAATTATCACAAATTGTATAACCTGCGTATGGTATTCCATTTTTATAAGCAGAGCCGTCAGTGAAGAAAACAGGAAAGGTCAGGACGAGTGTTAAAGACAGAGGTGTCAAAAGTATTCTCATTCATTACTCAGGTAGAAGTGTAGATGTTAGAGTTTAAAAATACTCCTGTAGAAGTTGAAGTATTGTAGAAGTTGAAGTATCAACTCAAAATTTATTTATTTATTTTTTTAATTTTTTTCTCAAGTAAAAGTATAAAGTACTGGTTTCAAAAGTACTTAAAGTATAAAAGTAAAAGTAATATAAGCGGGGAAAAACCATTAAGGCTAAAAGCCATTGAAAATGAATGCATCTTAGTATAATGCAAATATATTAAAGAACCATATATGTGCATTATTGAGCATTAACATGTGTTTCAGAGACCAGACACATACAAACCAAATATGTTTATACTTCTCATCCAACCACAACCAAATTCACTCTATCCGGATGGCACAATTTAACTGGATAGTTTTTTTAAAGGCCGAAATGAAATAGAGTAAGGCTGTTTTCAAAACGTAAGGAGTAAAAAGTAAAGATAATTGCGTGAAAATGTAAGGAGTAAAAGTAAAAAACCGTCTGAAAAATAATTACTCCAGTGAAGCATACACAACCAAAGGTTCTACTTAAGTAAGGTAATGAGGTATTTGTACTTCGTTACTTGACACCTCTAGTTAGAGATTAGTTATACATGCATTCAGAGACGTTATAGTAGGCCACAGACAGATTTCCATGCAATTAAATTATGAAGGTACCATAGGCAGGATAAGATTATGTAAATTGGGATGCTCTGATTTGCCTCACCACAATGGGAGCCGTTCCCATTTTCTTTGTTTGAGACGTGTGTGACATGTGGATTGGTGTGAATAATCATTGGCTGGCTCCTCTCCACCTCCTCTCAGCGCTCAACCTGTGTAGACAACACTTTTGAAAAAGACATTAGTATTTTCATACATTTCAGATTTTTTTTTTTGCGTTATCCAGCCCTACCCTTTGTTTGAGGGCAATTAGCAAATATATATTTTGCATGTACCCTGGAGGGAATCCATCAACCTGATCTCGTGACATAAAAGGTCTGAGCTTGCTCGGTGTGATTTTGGCAACAGCTGTGGGATTAAAGGGAATTCTACAAGCATCAAGTACTTTGCGCATCAAGTACTTTGCCTTTCAAATCATGTGACAAAGTTATTAGTTTAACAGCTGTTTCCTCTAGTCATTTTTGTGTATTTATTTAAATTCTCTTACTATTATTTTAGTTCTCTTTCGGCTCCAAATTTTGTAGACAACAGATTTTTGTAAAATCTAGTCGTCATCAGAAGTGTCATCGTCACTTGATTCTTTAATCTGTTTCATCGGATAAAGGTTTTGATTTTATCATTTAACTGGTTCTCTAATTTCATTTTTGTCTGCGTTGTGTTTTTAAATCCTTCTAGCCATCAGCTTTTTATTTTGATCAGTAAGCGAAGCTATTTGAGATTCTGCATTACGGCGTCTACCTTCATCCCTCCAAAAATCTGAGGGAGTTTGAAGTGCTTTTTAGTTATTTTAACAATATTTAAAACTAACTGAGTAACAAACAAAACTAACAAATAAAACTATCGGTACCGTGATTACCATACATGTATTTAAAGAACTGAAAAACTTCACTTGACAGAGCATACAAATCATTCCTGTTGGTGCAAGAAGAGCAAGTCGATTCTTGCAGAAATGAAATATACCTCATTTTGGGAGAGCGTGTCATCCCGACTTATAAAATAAAACAGTTTCTCTACATACAGTATGTCTATTTCTCACAAATATATCAGTGTTCCAACACTTACGGACCCCACGTCCTGCATATGCATAAGAATAGTCCCCCTGGACTATCTTTTTATTGGTACCAGACCAACCATGGCGCTCTTGGCCATTTCTCTCTTTAATGTTACCCGAGATATTAAACCTTTTTTTAGAAGAGAGAGTCAGATTCTTAAGGCAGGAGAAGCAGAACATTCTCACAACACAATCAAATTCAAGTGTTATGAAATTGCCAGCGTTCCTAAAAACATCTCTACAATAACGTTCCCAATAACACAAAATAATAAAAATAACCTTCACAACCACACAGCGGACTTACCTAAAATCTCAGGATGACGTCAACCATTCTCGGGCACTCCAATTCACAGACTTTCGACAACAACTCAGCAACAATAATTTGGGATTTTGTAAGTGGATCCCTTAACCTCTAAAATTTTAGATAGAGTCGCTGATTGCGCCGTTGTTCTGGAACAGGAGTTTCCATCGAAGGTCTATTGTCATCCGGGTCAACGGCACCAAATTGTTGAAGAATATTATCAAACCAGTTCAGAAGTCCGCTTTGTGATTTTTTTATGAGGTTTTATTGAGCCGGCGGTGAGCACGTCTGCACAGACCAGAGGTCTGGTAGAAATGCTGACCTCGAGTGACGTTGTAATCAGATTTTTATACAAGAAGTTTCAGGAATACCAGCCCAGTGAGAGAGGTGGGACTTTTAGCTTTAGGACCACCCCTGAGGGATCAGGAAGTCCGTATATGTTCTTTGTCTCTGTGGGGGCTGGAAGTCTCGGCAGGGATGCAGAACGCCGGACCTTGCGTGACAATGTCCCGGCAGGGGTCCCCAGGAACTGGAACCCGCATGTCTATGAGCATAAGGGGGGCTTGAGCAATCTGCAAGGCGTCGTTGTGTCCCTGCAGGGGGGCCAAATGGTCAAAATGCTTCATCAATTCACAATTTTTTTTTTTTTTTTTTTTTTTTTTACAGTGGAGTACATCATTTTAGTAATAGTTTGAGTGATACATGTGTTTGCAAGTAAACCTTAGACATGTGGTCGGAAACCAAATAACAACAAGCCAACAAAGCAAATTCAAATATCAAGTAACCAACGTGTCCTAACTGTTCTTTAAACCAATGAAACAAACTACTTATGACAGGTGTATGTAACATTTTGGCAATATCTTTCAAGTGATGCGTTATTTCTTGGACTGTGGCATTGCGGGTATAAATGTACAACATTCAGTTTTAATGACAGCACAAGTTCCCCTTGAGAAGCTAGTAAGTAGTCCAATGCAGCACGATTCCGCAAGGCCATCATCCCTAGAGCAGCCATCTCCCGTGGGAGCATCGGCATGCCCCCTGTTGCGGTCCTTGCCGAATCCTCAATGGAATCGGGCAGTGGTTTTTGGCTTGTTTTAGGCTTAACAAGCGGTTCTTCAGAAGGAGAGTATGTGGAGTCACATCTCGATGCTACACCATAATTGTCTCGCTTGTGGGGGTCTGCGGGGCCTGTGCTGCTCCTCCGCTCCTCAGCTCCTCCACCGGTCGTGGAGGTCCTGGGTGTTGGAGCTGGGCTTTCCTGCCCGCGTTGCTCCCCTCAATGGCTCCGACGGGGTACCACAGAAAGAAGAAGGAATCGGCCGGTCTCCGGTGCAAGGTCGAGGAGCTGTGCTCCCGCAGTGGGACGCGTGGAACCAGGCCAGCGCCCCCCACCCTTGAGTGTCGGTGGTGCAGGACGTGCTGAGCCCTGGACCACCGAGGCCCTCTCCGACACAAACCCAGTCTCCGGGTTGTGGCATGGTTTGCCACTAAGAAGAGACTGGACAGCTTTTACTTTTCTGTGGATTGACTGAACAGCAGAAGTTTAGAGTACAACAGAATGATATCATGGATTCATCCATGGCATGGAAGTCCATCTTCTTCATATATACAGAACTGAATTGCTTTGTATGGTCATAGGTCTACCCATGATCCTTTCATGAGGCGTGAGTTTTGTGCTTCCTAATGGGTGTTAACAGGTGTCAACATTGTCCATTTAAGTCCAGTTTAAAATTCTCTGCACATACAAAAACATTTTCATACATGAACATTTTCATACAAGAATAATTTCATATCCCTCACATAATGTCTATTTGCAGAGCTTCAAAAAAAGTCACGGTGGGGGGGAGTGTTGATAATGTTTGCAATATTTTTATAGGATGCAAATCTTGGAGCTTATCAGTCTTTCAACACTATCTGACACATTCCCCCTTTTTCTCATCTGTGATTGCCAACTGTGATCAACTATTCACGTGTACAAGGATGTGGGTGCAACAACGCGGCCGTCGTTGCTGACCCACAAATTATTTACATTTTTACAACCATGGGAATGCTACAATCCGTTTTTTTCTTCACCTCAGTAGTCTTCTTGTAGGAGAGCTACATCATTAGGAGAAACCAGGTCGTTAGCGGGTATAGAAGGGCAAAGTTTTACATAGACAGGTAAGCCAAATTTGGCAGTTTCTTTTGCTGCATGGTCAGCTGAAGCATTGCCTAGTGAAAACAGGGTTGGACTGGGTGTGGGCTTCACATTTAACAAAGCAATAGATGAAGGTAGTTGACAGGCTTGTAACAGTTCACCAATCAATTAACCACATTTATCTCCGAGGATGAGATAAATGCTCGGTTCGCCCACAATATATATAAAATCTATAAAATACAATATACACAACCAAAAGCATCTCTGGAATCTGTATAGATTGTAACAGTTTTACCTTTTGATCAGTATATAGTTTCATCTACTTGGGTGGAGCTGGAGGAGGAGGGCGCTTTCAACAATTAAGAATTATCACAAATTGTATAACCTGCGTATGGTATTCCATTTTTATAAGCAGAGCCGTCAGTGAAGAAAACAGGAAAGGTCAGGACGAGTGTTAAAGACAGAGGTGTCAAAAGTATTCTCATTCATTACTCAGGTAGAAGTGTAGATGTTAGAGTTTAAAAATACTCCTGTAGAAGTTGAAGTATTGTAGAAGTTGAAGTATCAACTCAAAATTTATTTATTTATTTTTTTAATTTTTTTCTCAAGTAAAAGTATAAAGTACTGGTTTCAAAAGTACTTAAAGTATAAAAGTAAAAGTAATATAAGCGGGGAAAAACCATTAAGGCTAAAAGCCATTGAAAATGAATGCATCTTAGTATAATGCAAATATATTAAAGAACCATATATGTGCATTATTGAGCATTAACATGTGTTTCAGAGACCAGACACATACAAACCAAATATGTTTATACTTCTCATCCAACCACAACCAAATTCACTCTATCCGGATGGCACAATTTAACTGGATAGTTTTTTTAAAGGCCGAAATGAAATAGAGTAAGGCTGTTTTCAAAACGTAAGGAGTAAAAAGTAAAGATAATTGCGTGAAAATGTAAGGAGTAAAAGTAAAAAACCGTCTGAAAAATAATTACTCCAGTGAAGCATACACAACCAAAGGTTCTACTTAAGTAAGGTAATGAGGTATTTGTACTTCGTTACTTGACACCTCTAGTTAGAGATTAGTTATACATGCATTCAGAGACGTTATAGTAGGCCACAGACAGATTTCCATGCAATTAAATTATGAAGGTACCATAGGCAGGATAAGATTATGTAAATTGGGATGCTCTGATTTGCCTCACCACAATGGGAGCCGTTCCCATTTTCTTTGTTTGAGACGTGTGTGACATGTGGATTGGTGTGAATAATCATTGGCTGGCTCCTCTCCACCTCCTCTCAGCGCTCAACCTGTGTAGACAACACTTTTGAAAAAGACATTAGTATTTTCATACATTTCAGATTTTTTTTTTTGCGTTATCCAGCCCTACCCTTTGTTTGAGGGCAATTAGCAAATATATATTTTGCATGTACCCTGGAGGGAATCCATCAACCTGATCTCGTGACATAAAAGGTCTGAGCTTGCTCGGTGTGATTTTGGCAACAGCTGTGGGATTAAAGGGAATTCTACAAGCATCAAGTACTTTGCGCATCAAGTACTTTGCCTTTCAAATCATGTGACAAAGTTATTAGTTTAACAGCTGTTTCCTCTAGTCATTTTTGTGTATTTATTTAAATTCTCTTACTATTATTTTAGTTCTCTTTCGGCTCCAAATTTTGTAGACAACAGATTTTTGTAAAATCTAGTCGTCATCAGAAGTGTCATCGTCACTTGATTCTTTAATCTGTTTCATCGGATAAAGGTTTTGATTTTATCATTTAACTGGTTCTCTAATTTCATTTTTGTCTGCGTTGTGTTTTTAAATCCTTCTAGCCATCAGCTTTTTATTTTGATCAGTAAGCGAAGCTATTTGAGATTCTGCATTACGGCGTCTACCTTCATCCCTCCAAAAATCTGAGGGAGTTTGAAGTGCTTTTTAGTTATTTTAACAATATTTAAAACTAACTGAGTAACAAACAAAACTAACAAATAAAACTATCGGTACCGTGATTACCATACATGTATTTAAAGAACTGAAAAACTTCACTTGACAGAGCATACAAATCATTCCTGTTGGTGCAAGAAGAGCAAGTCGATTCTTGCAGAAATGAAATATACCTCATTTTGGGAGAGCGTGTCATCCCGACTTATAAAATAAAACAGTTTCTCTACATACAGTATGTCTATTTCTCACAAATATATCAGTGTTCCAACACTTACGGACCCCACGTCCTGCATATGCATAAGAATAGTCCCCCTGGACTATCTTTTTATTGGTACCAGACCAACCATGGCGCTCTTGGCCATTTCTCTCTTTAATGTTACCTGAGATATTAAACCTTTTTTAGAAGAGCGAGTCAGATTCTTAAGGCAGGAGAAGCAGAACATTCTCACAACACAATCAAATTCAAGTGTTATGAAATTGCCAGCGTTCCTAAAAACATCTCTACAATAACGTTCCCAATAACACAAAATAATAAAAATAACCTTCACAACCACACAGCGGACTTACCTAAAATCTCAGGATGACGTCAACCATTCTCGGGCACTCCAATTCACAGACTTTCGACAACAACTCAGCAACAATAATTTGGGATTTTGTAAGTGGATCCCTTAACCTCTAAAATTTTAGATAGAGTCGCTGATTGCGCCGTTGTTCTGGAACAGGAGTTTCCATCGAAGGTCTATTGTCATCCGGGTCAACGGCACCAAATTGTTGAAGAATATTATCAAACCAGTTCAGAAGTCCGCTTTGTGATTTTTTTATGAGGTTTTATTGAGCCGGCGGTGAGCACGTCTGCACAGACCAGAGGTCTGGTAGAAATGCTGACCTCGAGTGACGTTGTAATCAGATTTTTATACAAGAAGTTTCAGGAATACCAGCCCAGTGAGAGAGGTGGGACTTTTAGCTTTAGGACCACCCCTGAGGGATCAGGAAGTCCGTATATGTTCTTTGTCTCTGTGGGGGCTGGAAGTCTCGGCAGGGATGCAGAACGCCGGACCTTGCGTGACAAAGTCCCGGCAGGGGTCCCCAGGAACTGGAACCCGCATGTCTATGAGCATAAGGGGGGCTTGAGCAATCTGCAAGGCGTCGTTGTGTCCCTGCAGGGGGGCCAAATGGTCAAAATGCTTCATCACCGGAAATGCTCCAAACCTGCAGGGGGCGCTCTCGGCGTAACAGAGACCGAACAGCCGACTGAACCACAGTGTTTACATCCATGGTTTAAACATACAGCGGGAACGCTAATGTGATGTTTATATCACTGTACAACGCTGCACATTACGACACGTTTCTTTATTATATTTTACACCAGACGATACAAGGCTGCACATAATATTAATAAGATAAGATCATGATTAGAGATTGACATAAAGCACCAGTTAACGTTACAGCACTTCCGGTTGTAGTGACCGGTTATGAAGAGTTTTTCTTTTGAAGAGGGTTTCTTGTTTTATATCGTTTTGTGCTTTGCATCGTTTCTATTTACATCATATTTTACGTTTGATGATGCTGCATTTGTCTTTGTTTTTTGCAGCACGTTTTTTCATTTGCACCACGTTCCTCTTTTTGTACCTGGTTTTGACTTTGTGAGTTTGAATCGTTTCTGTACTTGAAGCCGTTTTCCTTAACTGAGACGCGTTAGGCCGTTGCAGTGCGTTTGGCCCTCGTCGCCCACCGTCCAGAACTCATGAGTGACGTTCAGAAGCTTCATGCAGCCGTTGTTGTCCTGGTTCTGGAGGAACGGAGACAAACGCTCGTTGATAAACTGGTCTCCACGCCAGAACCAGCACCACGCAGGTTTTCCCATCAGCCTTTAACACGTGTGGCGTCTGAGGAGGGAGGAGCAGCAGAGGCTGCAGAGAGCAGCAGGAGGAAAGAAGCAACAGGAAGTAACATTAGTCTGTCAATCAACACCACTCTGATCATCCCAACCTTTATTCCATGAAATAGATGTTATCTGTAATAAGTAGATCCAGTTGTGATCCAGTGAAAGGACCAGCAGCTCTTCCTGCTGCTGCTCCCTCAGACAGTCCACACCAGATCCTGGAGCAGAAGATGTTCAGCATCGTTATGTCAGATATCACATCTCACAATCAACAAGACCAAACTGCTGCTTTCCTTCATGAACATGCTCCAAACACTGTAAAATAAGTCACATCTGTGACTCCGCCGAGCTAAAAGTAAGACGTATAATCAGCTGAGAGAGTCAAATGTAGTTTTCAACAACAAAGTACTTGGTTTACTTTCAGGAATATTGTTGAATAGTTTAATACTCTTATTACTATCAGTGGGATGATGCAGGTCCTGTATGGAGTTCTCCAGAACCTCTTCTCCTCGTACAATCACTTCTGTCTGATTGTGATGAGTCTGTCATTTGTGTTTCATCCATTATTAACAGAAATATGATGAAATAATGATAATAATTCTGATAGAAATACCAAAACATTGATGAATGTTGAATTTGACGGCAGCAACAGAACCAGTAAAAGTCCAGTCCTGCATTCCCAAGTCCATTCAGTCTCCATGATCCCCCGATAGTAATCAGAGTACTCACCACTACTCTAGAATACTTTGTTACCACATTCCTGTAAGTAAACGTAGTACTTTGTTGGCTGTCGTTAAAAATGATCATCTGATCAAAGAGACGACCCGGTATCTCCGTCCTGCGTTTAATGTGGAAGCTTCAAGAATCCTGACAGACGTGTTTCTGAACTGTGGAGTTTCTGAGTGAACGTGAGGGAAGATCCTGGAAACGCCAGGCAGAAAGAACCGGGCCAGGATTTGGACCAGGAACCTTGTGACTGTGAAGCTCCAGTGTTGCCCACCACCCCCCCCTGAACGGAGGAGGAGAAAACACTCATCTAGATGTTTATCTGTGTTTTATTCTTTCTCCAGGTGGGAGCGCTGCAGTTTGTCAGAGATCAGCTGTGATGATCTGGTCTCAGTTCTGGAGTCCAACCCGTCTGATCTGGAACATCTGGACCTGAGTGGGAACCAGCTGCAGGATTCAGATGTGAAGCAGCTGTGTGGTTTCCTGGGTGGTCCAGACTGCAGACTGGAGACTCTGAGGTTTGTTCTTTGACTGAAGTTGTAACAGTTGTGAGTTCTGCAGCCACAAACACCTGAGCTGCTCTGAACCATCCTGGTCTCTGGACTCATCTGCTCCTGACATCATTAGAAACCAGCTGAAGTGTCTGCAGGCTGCTTTCCTCTCCGTGGAGCACAAGTGTGCAGTACAGAGTGGTGAACGATGTTCCCTCAACAAACACGTCTTCATTCCATCCCAACATGAACTGAACCTGAGCAGCAGAATGTTTGTTTGTGCAGAGATCGTGCAGCATCGTCTACAAACATCTTCATCTTCATCTGTCCAACATGTTTCATCTGATCCAAACACTGAGATTCTAACGTTTGTACCGACTGAGATATTCCAACACAACATGAGTTTGTATGGATGATCCACTGGTGGAGCTGCAGAGCTGCAGAGCTGAAGTCACTACGTCTTTATTGGAGCAGCAGCATGATGTCATGAATATTGATGAAGATCTTTTTCACTGGTTCTGTTGGAACCTGCACCCTGGTGGTTCAGCTACATCTTTTATTCTTCATGCAGGTTGGAGGGATGCGATATGTCAGAGATCAGCTGTTCTTCTCTGGTCTCAGTTCTGAAGTCCAACCCCTCCCACCTGAAACATCTGAAACATCTGGACCTGAGTCTGAACCACCTGCAGGATTCAGGAGTGAAACATCTGTGTGGTTTCCTGGAGAGTCCAGACTGCAGACTGGAGACTCTGAGGTCAGACATGTTTTAGTTTTGTGTTCAGATGAATGTGATGATAAAGTTGTGTTGACACTAACCTGCAGATCAGCCTGATCTCCTGCTGATCCACACTGACCATCAGCCTGATCTCCTGCTGATCCACACTGACCATCAGACTGATCTCCTGCTGATCCACACTGACCATCAGACTGATCTCCTGCTGATCCACACTGACCATCAGACTGATCTCCTGCTGATCCACACTGACCATCAGACTGATCTCCTGCTGATCCACACTGACCATCAGACTGATCTCCTGCTGATCCACACTGACCATCAGGCTGATCTGGTTCTTCTTCTCTGGTGTCTTTGTTCAGGTTGGAGCGCTGCTTCTTGTCAGGGATCAGCTGTTCTTCTCTGGTCTCAGCTCTGAAGTCCAACCCCTCCCACCTGAAACATCTGGACCTGAGTAACAACTACAAGCTGAAGGCTGCAGATGTGCAGCAGCTGTCTGCTCTGCTGCAGAGTCCACACTACCAGCTGCAGACTCTCAGGTCAGTGGAGGTTGGAGTCGGTCCTGCTGCTTCCAGCAGTTTTCTACTAAAACCAGTGTCTATCAAAGATCCAGTGTTTCCAGTGAAGCTGCAGCTTCTCAGCGGCTGCTTTCCCCAGTAAAGCTGTGAGAGGAGGATGATGACAGGCTGCAGGATCAGAGGATCCAGATGTGTGTTGTAGACCAGTGCTGGTGTTCACGTGTCCACAAATAAAGGAGTATTCCAGCTGACGGCCTTCCAGGATGTTCAGACACACAGCTGCTCCACTGCAGCTCTGAACTGTGAAGGAACCCAGAATGGAAAATCCACCAAGAACCTCGTCCATGTGGCCGTTTCACACGGAACACAAACAGGAACAAACAAGAATGGAATTAAGTTTTTCAACCAATAATATAATAAGTTAACACATTATTGGTCTAGTACAGGGGTCGGCAACCCGCGGCTCTAGAGCTGCATGTGGCTCTTTAGCGCCGCCCTAGTGGCTGCTGGAGCTTTTTCAGAAATGTTTCACCTTTTATTTATTTTCTTTTTTTTTCCTTTTTTTTCTTCTTTTTTCTTTTTTTTTCTCTTTTTCTCTTTTGTCTTTTTTTTCTTTTTTTTTATTTATTTTTATTTTATTTTTTTCCTTTTTTCTTCTTTTTTCTCTTCTTTCTTTTTTTTGTTTGTTTTTTTTTCTTCTTTTTTTCCTTTTTTTCTCTTTTCTTCTCCCTTTTTCCCTTCCTTTTTAATTTCGACTTTTTCTAGAAATTTTAAATTTTTTCTCGAAATTTTGACTTTTCTCGACATTTCGACTTTTTTCTCGACATTTCCACTTTTTTCTCAACATTTCACTTTTTTCTGGAAGTGCATAATGAATAAATAAATCTTCCCCCAGTTCTAACTAATATAGAAACATGCAGCATGTGTTCCTTCATCCTAATTCTGATACAAGACATATTCGTTTTTGTGTTTTTGGTCCAATATGGATCTAAAACATTTTGGGTTGCCGACCGCTGGTCTAGTAGAAGAAATCAAGTATTTTAAAATCTAATAACTGTAGTGATAATATAATAATATACAAACAGGACTGTATTTTTCATAAAAATTAAATGTTGCAGTTATTTCATCATAAAGAGGTTCAGTTGATGGAATAGTCGTCGTATTGGTTCATCCAGGTTACGAGCTCTGCAGAACTCTCCTTGTTTATGAGCATAAATATGTAAACTTATCATTTCATGTGAGTCTCTGAACAAGGGAAGTCAAGACAAAACTGAAACACGAGGACACGGAGTTTCAAAATAAAACAGGAACCTAAACACCAAAACTGGGACATGAACTCCAAACCGGGACAGAACTGAGGGGAGAACATCAACATTAAATGGACCTGACTTCCTCCAATAAATGTCCTTAACGTCAAACTGTCCAAAAGCTCCGTGACTGAGAAGAATCCAGGCTTTCATCCATCAGCCGTCCTGGACCAATCAGTGTTTCATTACCAGCTGAGATCTCTGTGGTCCAGCAGCCTCGTAGAGATTCAGAAAAGTAGAACAGTCTTCCTGGTCCAGTTCTGGGTTCTCTGCTAGTTCTTCTCTCATCCAGACGTCTGGGGTTGAATGGTGCCCACAGTTCCCAGAATGACAGAGAGACTTGACTGAATGTTCCAAGTATTGACTGATGTTGTTCAGGAGGAGATTCAGTCATTCTTGATCAGATCTCTGGAGGAAGGTGTTGAACTCCAGGCTGGTTTCCAGCATCCTCAACCATGGCAGCTAAAGCGTTGGCTCTGGATTGAACATGAGCTTCAGGAAGAAACCCAGGTTCCTCATCAGGAAGGACGGGTTTGATACCAGACCCAGAAGCAGCTTCAGCATCAGACAGAGCAGCCAGTTCAGTGTGAGCAGAGGTGCATGCTGGGACGCTGCACGCACCTCTGCTCACTCATCATTATTTACCTGCTCACATTCATTAGAGCCACCATGGTTTTACATGTCAGTTTCCATAAACTCTCATATTTTTACAGTCTTGTTGTGATTTCATGGTGTAACTTTAAAATTATTTCCAGATGTCATGAGTTTAGTGTCAAATAAAACAACAGTCTCATCTGTTTTTATCTGCAGAACAAAGTGGAACTAAACAGACGACGGTGAAGCAGGTGGACTCTTCCCAGAGGAGACGTCCTCCTATAATCTCTCAACACCAGCAAAGGTTGGTGAAGCTTGTGTCTCCACCGACCTCCACCTCTCCCCTCGTCAAAAACCCTCGTCTAAAAAAAAAAGAGGGTGCATATTGATGTAATGCAGCGGTTTCAAACTGTGGGGTGCATCCCCCTAGTGGGGCGTGGAGGTACTGCAGGGGGGTGCATCCCCCTAGTGGGGCGTGGAGGTACTGCAGGGGGGTGCGGCCCCCTAGTGGGGCGTGGAGGTACTGCAGGGGGTGTGTGCCCCCCTAGTGGGGCGTGGAGGTACTGCAGGGTGGGTGCGCCCCCCTAGTGGGGCGTGGAGGTACTGCAGGGGGGGTGCCCCCCCTAGTGGGGCGTGGAGGTACTGCAGGGGGGTGCGGCCCCCTAGTGGGGCGTGGAGGTACTGCAGGGGGGAGGAAGACGGAGCGGAGCTGGAAACCAGACGGCTGCATTGGGATCGGGACCTGCCGGGTCAATGCAGGATTGGGATGGAGTCTAGCAACAAGTGGAGATCAATGACGGGGAAAAAAAACCTCAAAGAAGATCTTTACAAAACAAAGGAGAGGAAAGTCAGATATTTGGAGAATATCAAGAGACAACAGCTGGTTTGAGAAGATCTCTAAGGGAAACAAGCACACACAAGTCACTGATAGAGTGTGGAATAGGAATGTGATTATTTACAACCTGCAGTACAAATAGGAGTTCATGTCTATTAATATATGTTCATAAAATTAATACTCAGGGAAGAAGGCCTAGTTTCAATTACTACTTATTATTGTTAGTATCATAATTGTTGGTTGGTATTTGTATTGAAAAGTGCTTTACAAATAAAGTTATATTATTATTATTATTATTATTTTATTATTCTAATTATTTCAGTGTCACCGAATCATTTACCAATACAAGCACTTTTGTTCATGTTCAATTAATAATACAATATAAAATGATAGTTGGGTTTTGTATCTTATTATTAGTAGAGTAATGTTTGTACAATTATATACAATTAATTCTACCAATCTAGGTGGGAATCGTTAGGTGGGGGCTCTAAAATATTTCTAATTCCCCAAGGGGGGCCTGACTGAAAACATTTGAAAACCACTGATGTAAAGTCATTTAATTCACTATTGTCTGACCCTTTGAAATCAATAAATATACTTGTAAAAAACACCCTGGTCTGCTCCCACCGCACCTTCCTGCTCTCAGACTAACATTCCTTCTGTCCCTGCTCCTAAATCTGCTGAAAGCAGCAGTGAAGAGACACAACAGCGTGAAGAAGAAGTCTCCAACCTGGGAGAAGGATGTGAGCCTTTTATCAGAATGAAGGCGATCCCAGCGAGCAACGCTCCGCCTTCCTCTGGTCCTCTAAAACTCTCCACCACAGGTTCCTGTGAGAGGAAGGAAAAGTCCTGCAGCAGGTCCCGTTCAAGCAGCTTTCCCTCGCCCACTCATCAACCTTCTGCAGAAAGCAGAGCCCTAAAAAGATGTGGAAGTTTCCCTGCCGGGAACCTGAGCAGCAGCTTTGAGGAGTTCCCACCTGCCTGCACTGACTGTGTTTCCAGCATCAATAACCTTTTAAAACCTGAATATCAGCAATAACCCGGTTACACGGCCATGTAAACACCAATAACTCCTTTGAATAACCAGAATATGCTCATATTCTGGTTTTTAAAAACCCCAATATGAGCCCTGGGTTACTCCTTTTAAAACTGAATATTGGGTCATGTAAACGTAACGGAATATCCCCATCAAACGGAACAGGAATCTGTTTTCTGCTCATGCTCTGTTCACAAGGAATCCTGGTCTTTTGAGTCCAGGAAGTTCTTCTAAACACGGAGAAACCAAGACCAGGAGGAGACTAATCACTTCATAAATGGAATGAAGGATATGAACATTTCTGCATTTGTAGACGGTAGAAAGTACCGGGATAGAAGATTTACTAAAAGTTGCTGAAGCAGCATTTGTTTTGGATTTGGATCCAGGAAGAAGAAGCAGAAATGACGGGAATTGTGTCATCACGTTCTCCGTGCGTCGCTGGTTTGATCCAGATAAATGATTAATCACCATGTAAACGGAATATTCCCAATGTTTCAGGAACCGGAATATTAGCAATAACCTGAATTTGGACTGATGTAAACGTAGTCCATGATGTCGTCCAGTTCATCAGGACTCAGAAGGAAACACAAACTCATGTTGTCATCCACGTTGGGAAGAGAAACAAAAATGATAATAATAATAAAAGTTTAAATAAATATATATATATAGTGACATAACAAAAAAGTAGTAGTAGTGCAATGAATGTAAACTTAAATAAGAAAATAAAATGAAAAGGAAATGGGTTATCTAGAGATTAATAATTAGTTCTTAGATCAATGATTAGCAATTCCAGTAATAGTCACAAGTTAAACTAGTAAATACTTGAGAGGGAATGTTGTCATATATCACCCCAGAGTTATATACCAATGTATTAGTAATTATTCTGTTACTATTCTTAGGGATAGAAAAACAAAGACATCAGCTCAGTCCTTTGGAAATACTCTCACATTTTCTAAGTAAGTAATAAATGGTTTCCAGCTGGAGAAGAACTTTCTAATGAACCCCTAATTGTAAACTTTATTTTTTCCAATTTGAAGAAATCCATAATATCAATTGCTGCCCTTTTGAACTGTATTTTAGACATGAAGTGATGGATGGCAGCAAACTTCCTACAGCTCAACCAGGACAAACGGAGGTTTTACTCATCGGTCCTGAAGGCCAGAGAGAGAAACTTTTACCAAAGTTACAGGATTTAAACCCTCAAAATCACTTACAAATCTGGGCCTGATTTTTGACTCTGAGCTCACTTTTATTCCACATATCAAAAACAGAACAAAGATGGGAGAATTAACTTCTTTGTAATATTTCTTCTGTTGATTGGGAACAAATGTGTAAAAACATTTATGAAACAACTAATTCAAATTATTGGAAGGAGTTTGCGTGGAAGATTTTAATTAGATATTTTAGGACACCCCAAATTTAAAGTAAGTACAAATGTGATCTAAATTCAAATTGTTGTAGAAAATGCAGGAGCAGATAAAACACCACAGTCGTGTATTCTGGTCGTGTTTAGTTAGAAGTGAATTTAGTGAAAACTCTGTCAGAGAATTGGAGAATATTTTTTGTGTTTCTTTTGATAAAAATCCACTGGTGTTATTACTTGGAAAAACACCAGAAGAAATGAAGAGGAAAGAACCTCACATGTTTTTAGTTTTAAGAGCAGCATTAATGAAACAAATGACAAGAAATTGGTTAAAGGATGATCATTTAATTAATTCTAAATGGAAGGATCTTGTAAATGACAAATATGGAATGGAAAAAATAACAATGAGACGTAGAAATCCAGTTTATATTTTTGAATAAAAATGGAATAGATGTATTTATTTATTTATTTCAGATCCCCATTAGTTGCTGCCTCAGCAGCCACTATTCTTCCTGGGGTCCAACAGTACAAATATACATTTCTATAAAACTTTTACAGTACAATATAAAATGTTAGTTAAACAGAATAAAACAAAGTACAAAGAACAGCAACTAAAAAGAAAATAAGACAAAAAAAACAAAAACTAATAAAAACTAAAGATAATAATAAGCAGAAAACAATGAAAAAAAAGAAAAGGAATTTTCCTAAGTGAAAAAAACAAACAAACAAACAAAAAAAACAACCAAAAACAGATAGATTAAAGATAAATCCAACTAAAGATAAATAAGTTCATACTAAATGAGGCAAATACAAAAACAAAAACAAAGAAACGTATTTCAATAGAAGAAAATTTAAAAATAGTGAAAACAACCGGAAACGTCACAAAACCTCAGCAAAATAAAATACTAAGAATTGAAATTAAATGCAGAACAAGAAAATATGTTTATTTATATAACACCTAACTCAATTAAATCAATAAGCTAAAACCATTAGACACGATCTAAAACAACCGGTTTCTTTTGAACTTCCTTTCTTAGTCTCCTCTTGAAGCTTCAACTCTGCCACGAGTTGAAATAAGATTTTCTGGAAGTCTATTCCCGTAAGTAACTGCCCTGTACATTACTGTTGTTTTTAGTGCATGGGTTTAGGTTTGGGCAGGTGAAATCACCTCTCATGTCTAGTATGATAGCTGTGGCTATCACTAGCAAGAAGCAACTGAGCAAAGAGATAATTTGGTGTATGACATGTGTAAATATTTTTTAAAACAGTATCAGGCTACATGCTAGTCTGTCATTGACTTTCATCCATGATAGTTTATTATGCATTTCTTCGACACTACATCTATACGAGCTATGCAGAGCGAGTCTCGCTGCTCTATTTTGGGTAAACTGTATCTTATATATTTCATGTTTGGAGGCGTTAGACCAGATTACTGGGCAGTAATCAATATGTGACAAAACCAGAGATTGTATAACTTGTTTAATAATTGTATTGGTTACAAAATAGGCACTCCTTCTAATGATTGAGATGCTTCTACTCATTTTTGCTACAATGTTGTTTATGTGAGTGTCCCAAGACAATGTTTCATCAATCGTAACACCCAGTAATCTGGCCTCCTTAACTTGCTCAATTTCAGCTCCATGCAAGGACACACATAATCCGTGTTCCTTTTTTCCAGCATGTTTTGAGCAAATAACAAGACATTTTGTTTTGTATCGATTCAGTTTCAGTTTATTTTCAGTGACCCATTTAGAAATCTGCGTTAACTCTTTTTGAACAATACTGCTCAGATCTGTGTCATTCTTTGCAGATGCATATATTGTTGTGTCATCTGCATAAATTGCAGTGTGAGCATTTTTTTAAATATAAGGCATATCATTTACAAATATCGAGTACAGCAGAGGACCCAGGCAGCTTCCTTGAGGAAGGCCACAATGTAATGTTTTAATAGATGAAAAAGTTCCATTAAACATGACACACTGCCTTCTATTGAATAGGTAGCTTTTCATCCAGCTAATAGATGAGGGTTGGAAACCATAAGCAGCTGGTTTGGAAAGGAGCAGTTCATGGTCAATGATATCAAAGGCAGCACTAAAATCCAACAACACTGTTCCCACCAATAATTTACCATCAATTTGTTTAAGCCAATCATCTGTCAGGTGTGTGACAGCAGTGCATGTTGAATATCCAGTTTTATACGCATGTTGACAATCTGAATTGATATTGGCCCGGTTTCCCAGATCAGTTAAGTAGTTCTTAACAGCGAAAGACTTCTTTCACAGGCTCCTTAAGATGGTTTGAAAGAAGTCTTTCGCTGTTAAGAACTACTTAACTGATCTGGGAAACCGGGCCATTATTTATAGAGAAGTCATTCTGAATTTGTGTAAATACAATTGTTTCCATAAGTTTCCCCAAAACAGGTGAGATACTGATCGGCGTACTGTTTGAGCCAGTGAATGGTTCTTTTCTATTTTTAGGTAAAGCAGTGACTTTAGCTAACTTCCACACTTGAGGATAAATACCCTCTTCCAAACTCAAGTTGAAAATATGGGATATTGGTCCAGCTACAATTTCAGCTGAGAGTTTTAACAGTCTGCTATCTAAATGATCATGTCCACAAGGTTTGTCACATTTCAATTCAGACAAAAGTTTTTTAATTTCTAACATGCTAGTGGGCAGAAATTTAAATTGACATCTTTTGTCGTGCATGATATGTTTTTTTATAATTGATTCAGAAAGTTGACTATTTCCAGGCAGCATACTGTTTCTTATTGTATTTACTTTATCTATGAAATAATTATTGAAATGATCTGCAATTTCTTTGGGCTTGGTGATGAAACCATCACCTGATTCAATGAAAGATGTGGATTTTTTCATTTTATCTTTACCCATGATTTGATTGAGAGTACTCCAAAGTTTTTTACTGTCATGTTTCATTTCTTCAATTTTTGATTGATAGTAAAGCCTTTTTTTCTGTTTATTTAATTTGGTCACTTTGTTTCTTAAAGAGCGATATACCAGCCAATCCTCTGAGCACCCTGAGTTTGTAGCATTTTTTTTCAATTGATTTCTTTCTTTCATTAATTTTCTCAAGTCAGAGTCGAGCCGAGGTGCTTTGACAGATCTGACGGTAAGTTTTTTTAGTGGTGCATGCTTGTCACAGACAGAGGAAAACAACTTCATAAATTCATGTAGAACATCTTCAGTATGAGTAAACTGTAATACACTGTCCCACTTTATTTTGTGCATATCTTCAATAAATGTACTATCACAGAAATGCTTATAGATTCTTTTACATATAATTTTAGGACCCATTTTGGGGACTTTGGTTTTTCTTGCTGTGGCTATCATGTTATGGTCACTGAAACCAATAGGAACTGACACAACATTTGAGCATTTATCAGTTGAGTTCGTAAAGAAATGATGAATACAGGTTGAAGATGATACACCAGATTTCTTTATATTCATTCTGGTTGGTAAGTTTACCATTTGAGATAGGTTACATACAGTGGCAATGTCATTAAGCTTTCTTTTCATAGGGCGGCTTTTTGAGAGCCAGTCTATATTCAAGTCTCCTACAAAATACATTTCTCTGTCTGTGTCTGAAACATTCTGAAGCATTGAACAGATGTTTTCAAGATAAACAGCATCACAGTTCGGTGGCCTATAACAGCAACATATTAGTACTGGCTTGAGATGAGGCAAATGAACCTGAATCCAGATTGCTTCCACGTCTGGATAGTTAAGATTACCTCTTCATTTTGTTGGAATATGATCCTGTATATAAAAAGCTACTCCACCTCCGTGTCTGTTTCTATCCAGTCTGATTATATTGTAGCCTTGTATACATATTTCAGTATTGTCCATTGATTCATCCAGATGACTTTCAGAAATTGCCACTATGTGTAGATCATTTTCTAACATAATGTTACTCAACTCATTCACCTTATTTTTCAGGGAGTTTAATAGACATATTGTATAAAGTCAGCTATGCCGATGGATGTCAGAAAGAACAAAAGAACAATTAGCAATACTAAACACAAAGTCAAAGTCCCACACACCTGAACCAACAGCAGAATTTTCCTTCTATGCATATTTTTCCAAATCTTTCATGCTTCTGACCACTAGCACTTTTACCTGTTCAGGTGTGCCATTTAGCTTTATGTAGATTTTACAGTTGGAGGTCCATGTTGCTTGAATTTCTTTCTCTTTGCGTAGGTAGCGCGCTTTTCTTGCAATATCAGCATTATTTTTGGTTAAATGTTCATTGAGGTAAACATTTGTTCCCTTGAGCCTCTTACCCTGTTGCAGAAGATTGCTTTTGTATTTTCTGTTTGCAAAGCTCATGATGATGGTTGCTGGCTTGCTTTTGTCTCTCTGGGGCAGAGGGGGGCAGGCTTCTATGTTGTCCTTGTTTCTACTGATTCCCTTATTCTGGAGGAACGTAACCACCTGCTGCTCCACTGAGTCCAGATCCTGCTCAGTGGGCTCTGGTTGTTCCGCCCGGACTTCAATGCAGCAGCAAATGACCCCGGTCTTATCCACAGTCCTGTGACAATGACATCATTCATCCCAGTATTTGTTCCATATTTGATCATCTGCTTTCCAATTGTGCAATCTTGACATCTTTCTCTTCATTCTGCTTCTTCAGTTCTTTGATCTCTTTTATCATGTCCATTAAAATGTCTTGCTTACTTGTCATAGCTTCCATTTGATGTCCCATGAACTCCAAGGATTTTCTCACTTCATCATTCGATCTCTTCAGTTCTTCCATGTCTCTTTTCGTAGCCATCTTGGTAATGATTCTTTAACCAGTTGCTGCTGGAAGCTTCCTGGCTGCTGGTAGGAGCCACTTTGTTGCTGGGAGAGGCCTGCTGTAGTTAGGCCTGGTGGTAGCCGCCGCTGGCCTGGTGGTAGCCGCCGCTGGCCTGGTGGTAGCCGCCGCTGGCCTGGTGGTAGCCGCCGCTGGCCTGGTGGTAGCCGCCGCTGGCCTGCTGGTAGCCGCCGCTGGCCTGGTGGTAGCCGCCGCTGGCCTGGTGGTAGCCGCCGCTGGCCTGGTGGTAGCCGCCGCTGGCCTGGTGGTAGCCGCCGCTGGCCTGGTGGTAGCCGCCGCTGGCCTGGTGGTAGCCGCCGCTGGCCTGGTGGTAGCCGCCGCTGGCCTGGTGGTAGCCTCCGCTGGCCTGGTGGTAGCCGCCGCTGGCCTGGTGGTAGCCGCCGCTGGCCTGGTGGTAGCCTCCGCTGGCCTGGTGGTAGCCGCCGCTGGCCTGGTGGTAGCCGCCGCTGGCCTGGTGGTAGCCGCTGCTGCTCACAGATTGAATGTCCCATGACAATTATACAGTAATATAATATGAAAATAAGGTACAAACAATAATAAATTAATTAAATACATGACATTTAAGTACAATAATACAGCAAAGTCCATCATACAAGGGGTAAGTAAGGATATCAGTCTTCTAAATCAGTGGGAAAATGTCTTAACACTTCATACATTTTTTGTGCTTTTGTTTCAGTTATTAGTTTTAAAGATTTTAAATATAATCCAAATTAATTTAAATCACAGCCGGTATGTTAAACATGTCCGGTCCTCGATTCTTCTCTATTTTAGGTTCATGATCTGTTTTATGTTTCATATCTTGTGTCTTGTCAATATTGTCTTTTATTGCAGTTTTGCACTTTGGTCCGCTGTTTTTGTTTAAAGTGCTAAAAAATAAAGTAAATATATAGCTTTCAACATTATTTTGTATAAAGTTTATACAGTTATACAATCTACAACTTTACTGAGGCAGCGGTATTAATAACAACACAAATAAAATGAAATACAACAAAATAAAAACATTTGTAGCTTTTCTTTATTTTTCTACAGTTTCATTACTGGTGTTACGGTGTTACGACCGCCCTCTGGTGGTGACACTAGAAACTACAGTTTTGTTCCATTTAACGACATTATCGTCTGTAATTCATTTCAATTACAGAACTATTCATAGATTACCGACTGTAATTACATTAATTAATGACAGAAAACAGATAAAGATTGTTTTTGCACTAATTTCTCCTTGAAACAGACTAGTTTTGCCTTTTTAACTGTTTATTGGGGATTTATTTTGAAAGGAATAACAGGAAGTACTTTTGTCATTTAAATCTTCTAACTTTACACAGACTGCAGTTACCTTAAATAACCGCTAGAGGGCGAACTGTTGCAATCCTTTATTGAAAAAACACCATAGAACTCGGTTTATTACATAATATATACTATAAAAAGTAAACTATATTATACTATAACTTTATTATACTATAACCGGAACTGTCACCTCGAGGAAAACCCTTAAAAAAGAGAAAAAAGAGACTCCTTTAACCGTGAAACTGTGGTTTTGTGTTGCTTCTCACAGCAGGTTTGGGTTTTTTTCTTAATTCTTTTATTTGTGTCAAAGGTTCATTCTAAAACAAACATGGTAAATCTACATTCCATACAAATACATTTGTAATTGAAACGAGGTTGATAAAGGGAACAGTAGATTGGACACTGTATGTTTGTTCGTTTTTATTTATTTCAACATGTATAAAAAAAGAAGAAGAAAAGATAAGAAAACAAATACAGGTGGACATTCCACCACATAAAGAAAAAAAACACATCAAAACACATATTTCAGTTACATGTTGGAAAAGGAGTGGGAGGAAGTATAAATGTATTTAATCCCACCCCCTTTCCACAACTAAACATAAATTATATGTCTGTATTTACTTTTTATACTATACACTAATTTGTATAAATAAATATATTGTAGTGGGTTACATAATTCACTTAGGAACCCTCTGCGGGTTAATGTGGTTCCGCCCGGATAGGGCGCAGTGACGGACGTTACGCTTCCCGTTCAGTGTTGTTGTGGTTTGAATGGCTGATGTTAATAAACGGCTCGCGCCGGCTTTCAACATTCATACTCCGCCTCCGACTCCCGTTCTTCGGCACCACACTGGTGACCCCGACGTCAGTCTCGCTGAAGACTCAGAGACTGAACCGAACATGGCAAACAACGCTACTTTTCTGAAGTTGCCGGAGTTTTGGGAGACATCAGCGGCGGCATGGTTCGCCCAGACCGAGGCGCAGTTCGCGCTCCGCGACGTCACAGACGACGATGCGCGCTATTACCACGTTGTCTCGGCGCTGGGGAGTTCCACCGCGACCAGGTCGGTGAGTTTCATCACCACCCCTCCAGCCCGGAATAAATATGAGGCTTTTAAAGCTTACCTCCTCAAGACTTTTGAGCTGTCACGGGCAGAACGGGCCAGACGGCTGTTTGCAATCCAGGGACTTGGGGACGGCAAACCTTCCGAGCTGATGGAGGTGATGTTGAACCTGCTGGGTGCAGACGAGCCCAACTTTCTTTTTGTTGAGCTGTTCCTCCGCCACATGCCTCCTCGCGTTCAGACAGCTCTGGCCAACACTGTTATTATGGAGCCCCGCGCCCTGGCCGAGGAGGCTGATTGTTTTTTTCTGGCTGCTCAACGTTGCACCCCGGAGGTGCTGGCCCTGACACGCAGCTCTGCACTTGCGGGTGGCGACACGCCGACCAAGAAGGGACTCACTGCAGCTGACGGCGGCGCCAGCTCTGGTATGTGCTATTACCATGCACGCTTTGGCGCTAAGGCGAGCAAGTGCCGTCCCCCCTGTACCTACGCGGCGGGAAACGCCAGAGCCTGCGCTCAGTAGCAGCCGTGAGCGCAGGCACGACGAACCGGCTGTTGTTTGTCCGAGACGCCATCTCTGGACTCAAGTTCCTCTGCGACACCGGCGCACAGAGGAGTGTGCTGCCGGCTACGGCGGACGACACCGCCGGTGGTTCCCAGGGGCCGCCACTGACGTCTGCAGACAACACCCCTATCCGCTCCTACGGCACGAGGACCGTGGACTTGTGTTTTGGGGGTCAGCGATTCACGTGGGACTTTGTCACTGCTGACATATCTTTCCCCCTCGTCGGCGCTGATTTTTTGTGCGCGCACGGTTTGCTGGTGGACGTCAAGAACGGCCGCCTTGTGTGAGCAGTGGGTCGGCGGCGCCTGGCAGCCGCTCGCCTTTTTCAGCCGCCAGTTGACCCCCAGAGAGCGTAAATACAGTGCGTTCGACAGGGAACTCCTGGCCCTCTTCCTGGCAATCCGCCACTTCCGTTTCCTCCTGGAGGGTCGGGAGTTTACGGCTTTCGTGGACCACAAACCCCTCACGTTCTCCATGTCTAAAGTGGCTGAACCGTGGTCTGCCCGCCAGCAGCGCCAGTTGGCGTTTATATCGGAGTACACCACCGACGTCCGACACGTCGCCGGTAAGGACAACGTGGTCGCGGACTGCCTCTCCAGGGCGGTTGTAGGGGCGGTCCAGTTGGGTGTCGACTATGCAGGCATGAGCGCGGACCAGGCCTCGGACCGCGGGATCCAGGCCCTCAGGGCCTCCGACACCGGGTTGCGCCTGGAGGAGGTCGCGGTCGGTGACTCGGGTGTCAGACTGTGGTGTGACCTCTCTACTGGCCAGCCTCGACCGCTGGTTCCTGCTGACTGGAGGCGGGGCGTGTTCGAGGCGGTGCACAATCTCTTCCACCCTGGCAGAAAGCCGACCGTTAGGTTGGTTTCTCAGAAGTTCGTGTGGCAAGGGCTGAAGAAGGACGTGAGGGCGTGGGTCGACGCGTGTGTGGCCTGCCAGTGGGCTAAGGTGCACCGTCACACCAGGGCCCCCTTTGAAACCTTCACTGTTCCGGAGCGGAGGTTCGACCACGTTCACGTCGACCTGGTTGGTCCGCTGCCCCCTTCGCAGGGCTTCACCTATCTCCTCACGGTGGTCGACAGAACGACGCGTTGGCCCGAGGCCATTCCCCTCGCCTCGACAACCTCTTCCGACGTGGCCCGGGCATTCATCGGGACGTGGGTTGCGCGTTTCGGGACCCCTTCCGACCTCTCCTCGGACCGCGGCCCGCAGTTTACTGCGGAGCTATGGAACGCGGTCGCGGACGGTTTGGGGGTCAAACTACACCGCACCACGGCCTACCACCCCCAGGCGAACGGCCTGGTGGAGAGGTTCCACCGTTCGATGAAGGCAGTCCTCCGCGCGAGCTTAACGGATGGCAACTGGGTGGATAAACTCCCATGGGTCCTCCTGGGCCTGAGGTGCGCCCCCAAGGAAGACCTGCAGTCCTCTTCTGCTGAGTTGGTCTACGGGCAGACCCTGCGGGTTCCGGGGGATTTCATCCCGAGCGCCACTGCCCCCTGGTCGGCAGCCACGCAGCGCGCCGCCCTGCTGGAGGCCGCTGGGGCGTTCACGCCCATCCCTACATCACAGCACGGCTCCCCCGCCTTCAAGGTGCCCACCAGTCTGCGCTCGACGGATTTCGTGTTCGTTCGACATGATGCCCACCGCGGCCCCCTGCGCCCTCCCTACGACGGGCCGTTTAGGGTCCTGCAGCACGGGGTTAAGAGCTTGGTTGTGGACATGGGCGGTAGGCCTGAGACTGTCTCGGTGGATAGGGTTAAGCCGGCCCACGTGGACATTTCCCGGCCATTGGAGTTGGCGCAAGCCCCTCGTAGGGGCCGGCCCCCTGGGCCCTCGTCCCTGCCCCCGGTTGAGAGGCCCGCGCCGCTGTTGGCGCGTCGGCCCCCCGGCTCTGCAGTTGGTGCGGCCGCACCTTCGACCCCGCCCCCCTCGACCCCGGTTTTTCGCACCCGTAGGGGTCGGGCTGTCGTTCCCCCGCGGCGGGGGGATTTTGACTATGGGTGAATTCTGGGGGGGCTGGTGTAGTGGGTTACATAATTCACTTAGGAACCCTCTGCGGGTTAATGTGGTTCCGCCCGGATAGGGCGCAGTGACGGACGTTACGCTTCCCGTTCAGTGTTGTTGTGGTTTGAATGGCTGATGTTAATAAACGGCTCGCGCCGGCTTTCAACATTCATACTCCGCCTCCGACTCCCGTTCTTCGGCACCACAATAATGTCATTAAATGGAAGAAAACGGTAGTTTCTAGTGTCACCACCAGAGGGCGGTCGTAACACCGTAACACCAGTCATGAAACTGTAGAAAAATAAAGAAAAGCTACAAATGTTTTTTATTTTGTTGTATTTCATTTTATTTGTGTTGTTATTAATACTGCTGCCTCAGTAAAGTTGTAGATTGTATAACTGTATAAACTTTATACAAAATAGTGTTAAAAGCTACTTATTTACTTTATTTTTTAGCACTTTAAACAAAAACAGCGGACCAAAGTGCAAAACTGGAATAAAAGACAATATTGACAAGACACAAGATATGAAACATAAAACAGATCATGAAACCTAAAATAGAGAAGAATCGAGGACCGGACATGTTTAACATACCGGCTGTGATTTAAATTAATTTGGATTATATTTAAAATCTTTAAAACTAATAACTGAAACAAAAGCACAAAAAATGTATGAAGTGTTAAGACATTTTCCCACTGATTTAGAAGACTGATATCCTTACTTACCCCTTGTATGATGGACTTTGCTGTATTATTTTACTTAAATGTCATGTATTTAATTTATTTATTATTGTTTGTACCTTATTTTCATATTATATTACTGTATAATTGTCATGGGACATTCAATCTACACACTTTATTCTCAGGTTTACATACTATATTATATTTATGATAGAGCTTACATCTGGTATTAAACAGGTTATTTTTGTAAAAATGATATATATTTATTTATACAAATTAGTGTATAGTATAAAAAGTAAATACAGACATATAATTTATGTTTAGTTGTGGAAAGGGGGTGGGATTAAATACATTTATACTTCCTCCCACTCCTTTTCCAACATGTAACTGAAATATGTGTTTTGATGTGTTTTTTTTTCTTTATGTGGTGGAATGTCCACCTGGATTTGTTTTCTTATCTTTTCTTTTTCTTTTTTTATACATGTTGAAATAAATAAAAACGAATGAACATACAGTGTCCAATCTACTGTTCCCTTTATCAACCTCGTTTCAATTACAAATGTATTTGTATGGAATGTAGATTTACCATGTTTGTTTTAGAATGAACCTTTGACACAAATAAAAGAATTAAGAAAAAAACCCAAACCTGCTGTGAGAAGCAACACAAAACCACAGTTTCACGGTTAAAGGAGTCTCTTTTTTCTCTTTTTTAAGGGTTTTCCTCGAGGTGACAGTTCCGGTTATAGTATAATAAAGTTATAGTTTAATATAGTTTATTTTTATAGTATATATTTATATAATAAACCGAGTTCTATGGTCTTTTTTCAATAAAGGATTGCAACAGTTCGCCCTCTGGCGGTTATACAAGGTAACTGCAGTCAGTGTAAAGTTAGAAGGTTTAAATGACAAAAGTACTTCCGGTTATTCCTTTCAAAATAAATACACAATAAACAGTTAAAAAGTCAAAACGAGTCTGTTTCGAGGAGAAATTAGTGCAAAAACAATATTCATCCGTCTTCTGTCATTAATTAATGTAATTACAGTCGGTAATTTATGAATAGTTCTGTAATTAAAATGAATTACAGACGATAATGTCGTTAAATAGAAGAAAACGGTAGTTTCTAGTGTCACCACCAGGGGGCGGTCTGTTCTCATCATCGCAACAACAGTCATCAAACTTTCTGCAGAAGAATAAAAAAAAAGCTACTTATTTACTTTATTTTTTAGATCTGTAAACAAAAACAGCGGACCAAAGTGAAAAACTGCAATAAAAGACAATATTGACAAGACACAAGATATGAAACATAAAACAGATCATGAAACCTAAAATAGAGAAGAATCGAGGACCGGACATGTTTAACATACCGGCTGTGATTTAAATTAATTTGGATTATATTTAAAATCTTTAAAACTAATAACTGAAACAAAAGCACAAAAAATGTATGAAGTGTTAAGACATTTTCCCACTGATTTAGAAGACTGATATCCTTACTTACCCCTTGTATGATGGACTTTGCTGTATTATTTTACTTAAATGTCATGTATTTAATGTATTTATTATTGTTTGTACCTTATTTTCATATTATATTACTGTATAATTGTCATGGGACATTCAATCTACACACTTTATTCTCAGGTTTACATACTATATTATATTTATGATAGAGCTTACATCTGGTATTAAACAGGTTATTTTTGTAAAAATGATATATATTTATTTATACAAATTAGTGTATAGTATAAAAAGTAAATACAGACATATCATTTATGTTTAGTTGTGGAAAGGGGGTGGGATTAAATACATTTATACTTCCTCCCACTCCTTTTCCAACATGTAACTGAAATATGTGTTTTGATGTGTTTTTTTTTCTTTATGTGGTGGAATGTAACCTGTATTTGTTTTCTTATCTTTTCTTCTTCTTTTTTTTTTATACATGTTGAAATAAATAAAAAGGAACGAACATACAGTGTCCAATCTACTGTTCCCTTTATCAACCTCGTTTCAATTACAAATGTATTTGTATGGAATGTAGATTTACCATGTTTGTTTTAGAATGAACCTTTGACACAAATAAAAGAATTAAGAAAAAAACCCAAACCTGCTGTGAGAAGCAACACAAAACCACAGTTTCACGGTTAAAGGAGTCTCTTTTTTCTCTTTTTTAAGGGTTTTCCTCGAGGTGACAGTTCCGGTTATAGTATAATAAAGTTATAGTTTAATATAGTTTATTTTTATAGTATATATTTATGTAATAAACCGAGTTCTATGGTCTTTTTTCAATAAAGGATTGCAACAGTTCGCCCTCTGGCGGTTATACAAGGTAACTGCAGTCAGTGTAAAGTTAGAAGGTTTAAATGACAAAAGTACTTCCGGTTATTCCTTTCAAAATAAATACACAATAAACAGTTAAAAAGTCAAAACGAGTCTGTTTCGAGGAGAAATTAGTGCAAAAACAATATTCATCCGTCTTCTGTCATTAATTAATGTAATTACAGTCAGTAATTTATGAATAGTTCTGTAATTAAAATGAATTACAGACGATAATGTCGTTAAATAGAAGAAAACGGTAGTTTCTAGTGTCACCACCAGAGGGCGGTCTGTTCTCATCATCGCAACAACAGTCATCAAACTTTCTGCAGAAGAATAAAAAAAAAGCTACTTATTTACTTTATTTTTTAGATCTGTAAACAAAAACAGCGGACCAAAGTGCAAAACTGCAATAAAAGACAATATCGACAAGACACAAGATATGAAACATAAAACAGATCATGAAACCTAAAATAGAGAAGAATCGAGGACCGGACATGTTTAACATACCGGCTGTGATTTAAATTAATTTGGATTATATTTAAAATCTTTAAAACTAATAACTGAAACAAAAGCACAAAAAATGTATGAAGTGTTAAGACATTTTCCCACTGATTTAGAAGACTGATATCCTTACTTACCCCTTGTATGATGGACTTTGTTGTATTATTTTACTTAAATGTCATGTATTTAATTTATTTATTATTGTTTGTACCTTATTTTCATATTATATTACTGTATAATTGTCATGGGACATTCAATCTACACACTTTATTCTCAGGTTTACATACTATATTATATTTATGATAGAGCTTACATCTGGTATTAAACAGGTTATTTTTGTAAAAATGATATATATTTATTTATACAAATTAGTGTATAGTATAAAAAGTAAATACAGACATATAATTTATGTTTAGTTGTGAAAAGGGGGTGGGATTAAATACATTTATACTTCCTCCCACTCCTTTTCCAACATGTAACTGAAATATGTGTTTTGATGTGTTTTTTTTTCTTTATGTGGTGGAATGTAACCTGTATTTGTTTTCTTATCTTTTCTTCTTCTTTTTTTTTTATACATGTTGAAATAAATAAAAAGGAACGAACATACAGTGTCCAATCTACTGTTCCCTTTATCAACCTCGTTTCAATTACAAATGTATTTGTATGGAATGTAGATTTACCATGTTTGTTTTAGAATGAACCTTTGACACAAATAAAAGAATTAAGAAAAAAACCCAAACCTGCTGTGAGAAGCAACACAAAACCACAGTTTCACGGTTAAAGGAGTCTCTTTTTTCTCTTTTTTAAGGGTTTTCCTCGAGGTGACAGTTCCGGTTATAGTATAATAAAGTTATAGTTTAATATAGTTTATTTTTATAGTATATATTTATGTAATAAACCGAGTTCTATGGTCTTTTTTCAATAAAGGATTGCAACAGTTCGCCCTCTGGCGGTTATACAAGGTAACTGCAGTCAGTGTAAAGTTAGAAGGTTTAAATGACAAAAGTACTTCCGGTTATTCCTTTCAAAATAAATACACAATAAACAGTTAAAAAGTCAAAACGAGTCTGTTTCGAGGAGAAATTAGTGCAAAAACAATATTCATCCGTCTTCTGTCATTAATTAATGTAATTACAGTCGGTAATTTATGAATAGTTCTGTAATTAAAATGAATTACAGACGATAATGTCGTTAAATAGAAGAAAACGGTAGTTTCTAGTGTCACCACCAGAGGGCGGTCTGTTCTCATCATCGCAACAACAGTGATCAAACTTTCTGCAGAAGAATAAACAAAAAGCTACGGATTTACTTTATTTTTTAAGCACTTTAAACAAAAACAGCGGACCAAAGTGCAAAACTGCAATAAAAGACAATATCGACAAGACACAAGATATGAAACATAAAACAGATCATGAAACCTAAAATAGAGAAGAATCGAGGACCGGACATGTTTAACATACCGGCTGTGATTTAAATTAATTTGGATTATATTTAAAATCTTTAAAACTAATAACTGAAACAAAAGCACAAAAAATGTATGAAGTGTTAAGACATTTTCCCACTGATTTAGAAGACTGATATCCTTACTTACCCCTTGTATGATGGACTTTGTTGTATTATTTTACTTAAATGTCATGTATTTAATTTATTTATTATTGTTTGTACCTTATTTTCATATTATATTACTGTATAATTGTCATGGGACATTCAATCTACACACTTTATTCTCAGGTTTACATACTATATTATATTTATGATAGAGCTTACATCTGGTATTAAACAGGTTATTTTTGTAAAAATGATATATATTTATTTATACAAATTAGTGTATAGTATAAAAAGTAAATACAGACATATCATTTATGTTTAGTTGTGGAAAGGGGGTGGGATTAAATACATTTATACTTCCTCCCACTCCTTTTCCAACATGTAACTGAAATATGTGTTTTGATGTGTTTTTTTTTCTTTATGTGGTGGAATGTCCACCTGTATTTGTTTTCTTATCTTTTCTTCTTCTTTTTTTTTTATACATGTTGAAATAAATAAAAACGAACGAACATACAGTGTCCAATCTACTGTTCCCTTTATCAACCTCGTTTCAATTACAAATGTATTTGTATGGAATGTAGATTTACCATGTTTGTTTTAGAATGAATCTTTGACACAAATAAAAGAATTAAGAAAAAAACCCAAACCTGCTGTGAGAAGCAACACAAAACCACAGTTTCACGGTTAAAGGAGTCTCTTTTTTCTCTTTTTTAAGGGTTTTCCTCGAGGTGACAGTTCCGGTTATAGTATAATAAAGTTATAGTATAATATAGTTTATTTTTATAGTATATATTTATGTAATAAACCGAATTATATGGTGTTTTTTCAATAAAGGATTGCAAAAGTTCGCCCTCTAGCGGTTATACAAGGTAACTGCAGTCAGTGTAAAGTTAGAAGGTTTAAATGACAATAGTACTTCCTGTTATTCCTTTCAAAATAAATCCACAATAAACAGTGAAAAAGTCAAAACGAGTTTCTTTCCTGGAGAAATTAGTGCAAAAACAATCTTCATCTGTCTTCTGTCATTAATTAATGTAATTACAGTCGGTAATTTATTAATTGTTCTGTAATTGAAATGAATTACAGACGAAAATGTCGTTAAGTGGAAGAAAACGGTAGTTTCTAGTGTCACCACCAGAGGGCGGTCTGTTCTCATCATCGCAACAACAGTCATCAAACTTTCTGCAGAAGAATAAAAAAAAACTACGGATTTACTTTATTTTTTAGCACTTTAAACAAAAACAGCGGACCAAAGTGCAAAACTGCAATAAAAGACAATATTGACAAGACACAAGACATGAAACATAAAACAGATCATGAAACCTAAAATAGAGAAGAATCGAGGACCGGACATGTTTAACATACCGGCTGTGATTGAAATTAATTTGGATTATATTTAAAATCTTTAAAACTAATAACTGAAACAAAAGCACAAAAAATGTATGAAGTGTTAAGACATTTTCCCACTGATTTAGAAGACTGATATCCTTACTTACCCCTTGTATGATGGACTTTGCTGTATTATTTTACTTAAATGTCATGTATTTAATTTATTTATTATTGTTTGTACCTTATTGTCATATTATATTACTGTATAATTGTCATGGGACATTCAATCTCTACACACTTTATTCTCAGGTTTACATACTATATTATATTTATGATAGAGCTTATGTCTGGTATTAAACAGGTTATTTTTGTAAAAATGATATATATTTATTTATACAAATTAGTGTATAGTATAAAAAGTAAATACAGACATATCATTTATGTTTAGTTGTGGAAAGGGGGTGGGATTAAATACATTTATACTTCCTCCCACTCCTTTTCCAACATGTAACTGAAATATGTGTTTTGATGTGTTTTTTTTCTTTATGTGGTGGAATGTCCACCTGGATTTGTTTTCTTATCTTTTCTTCTTCTTTTTTTATACATGTTGAAATAAATAAAAACGAACGAAACATACAGTGTCCAATCTACTGTTCCCTTTATCAACCTCGTTTCAATTACAAATGTATTTGTATGGAATGTAGATTTACCATGTTTGTTTTAGAATGAACCTTTGACACAAATAAAAGAATTAAGAAAAAAACCCACACCTGCTGTGAGAAGCAACACAAAACCACAGTTTCACGGTTAAAGGAGTCTCTTTTTTTCTCTTTTTTAAGGGTTTTCCTCGAGGTGACAGTTCCGGTTATAGTATAATAAAGTTATAGTATAATATAGTTTATTTTTATAGGATATATTATGTAATAAACCGAGTTCTATGGTGTTTTTTCAATAAAGGATTGCAAAAGTTCGCCCTCTCGCGGTTATACAAGGTAACTGCAGTCAGTGTAAAGTTAGAAGGTTTAAATGACAATAATACTTCCTGTTATTCCTTTCAAAATAAATCCACAATAAACAGTTAAAAAGGCAAAACGAGTCTGTTTCGAGGATAAATTAGTGCAAAAACAATCTTCATCTGTCTTCTGTCATTAATTAATGTAATTACAGTCGGTAATTTATGAATAGTTCTGTAATTAAAATGAATTGCAGACAATAATGTCGTTAAATGGAACAAATCTGTAGTTCCTAGTGTCACCACCAGAGGGCGGTCGTAACACCGTAACACCAGTCATGAAACTGTAGAAAATAAAGAAAAGCTACAAATGATTTTTATTTTGTTGTATTTCATTTTATTTGTGTTGTTATTAATACTGCTGCCTCAGTAAAGTTGTAGATTGTATAACTGTATAAACCTTGTACAAAATAGTGTTAAAAGCTATATATTTACTTTATTTTTTAGCACTTTAAACAAAAACAGCGGACCAAAGTGCAAAACTGCAATAAAAGACAATATTGACAAGACACAAGATATGAAACATAAAACAGATCATGAAACCTAAAATAGAGAAGAATCGAGGACCGGACATGTTTAACATACCGGCTGTGATTTAAATTAATTTGGATTATATTTAAAATCTTTAAAACTAATAACTGAAACAAAAGCACAAAAAATGTATGAAGTGTTAAGACATTTTCCCACTGATTTAGAAGACTGATATCCTTACTTACCCCTTGTATGATGGACTTTGCTGTATTATTTTACTTAAATGTCATGTATTTAATTTATTTATTATTGTTTGTACCTTATTTTCATATTATATTACTGTATAATTGTCATGGGACATTCAATCTACACACTTTATTCTCAGGTTTACATACTATATTATATTTATGATAGAGCTTACATCTGGTATTAAACAGGTTATTTTTTGTAAAAATGATATATATTTATTTATACAAATTAGTGTATAGTATAAAAAGTAAATACAGACATATAATTTATGTTTAGTTGTGGAAAGGGGGTGGGATTAAATACATTTATACTTCCTCCCACTCCTTTTCCAACATGTAACTGAAATATGTGTTTTGATGTGTTTTTTTTCTTTATGTGGTGGAATGTCCACCTGGATTTGTTTTCTTATCTTTTCTTCTTGTTTTTTTTATACATGTTGAAATAAATAAAAAGGAACAAACATACAGTATCCAATCTACTGTTCCCTTTATCAACCTCGTTTCAATTACAAATGTATTTGTATGGAATGTAGATTTACCATGTTTGTTTTAGAATGAACCTTTGACACAAATAAAAGAATTAAGAAAAAAACCCAAACCTGCTGTGAGAAGCAACACAAAACCACAGTTTCACGGTTAAAGGAGTCTCTTTTTTCTCTTTTTTAAGGGTTTTCCTCGAGGTGACAGTTCCGGTTATAGTTTAATAAAGTTAGAGTATAATATAGTTTATTTTTATAGTATATATTATGTAATAAACCGAGTTCTATGGTGTTTTTTCAATAAAGGATTGCAACAGTTCGCCCTCTAGCGGTTATACAAGGTAACTGCAGTCAGTGTAAAGTTAGAAGGTTTAAATGACAAAAGTACTTCCTGTTATTCTTTTCAAAATAAATCCACAATAAACAGTTAAAAAGGCAAGGTCCGTCTCATCTCTGTCTAGTTTCCTCCTGGAGAGCAGAACATCAGTGACAGAACCATGATGTGGAGCAGCAACACGTTGGTGACGTGTTCAGTGTCTGGACCTGGACCTGGAGAGAACTGTCAACCGTGCTGAATACTACGCACCAACAAATCCACTTTTCATCCGGTCAAACACATAAAATGATACGATTTAATCAAATTCAAGACAGCAATAACAATGTACAAGGCACAACCTGATGCTCCCACACTGTATCCTGGAGTTGTTCCAGGTAAATACTGACTAACTAACTAACTAACTAACTAACTAACTAACTAACTATTTTTGAGCAGAAATGGCCAAGAACAAATAAAATGTTGCGGTTTCAGTGTGGAAGGTGAAACTGTGGAACCGCCTGGATGAGGAACTAATAAAAAGTAGCTCAATTTACAAATTTAAAAAAAATTATGAATCTAAAACAATAGATAAATATAGAACACTAATATAAATGATCTTCATATTAAACTGTCTTTCTTCCTGCAGCTGTCCTCAATCGTGAGTGACCACATTTATTTTCTTCTCTTCTTTGTTCATTTTCTTTGTTTTGTTCGTTCGTTTAATTTTCTTCTTATTAGGATCTTTTTGTTTCTGAAGTTTGTCTTTGGTGAAAAGGAGAGGCAAAATAAGCCATGAGGCTTCAGCCTAAACCTTTTTGGTCAAAAAAAAAAAAAGGAAATGTGTACATATATATAATATATATATTTATACCTGTGTGTAAACATATACAGTGTGTATATGCAAACATCTTAAAATGTAAATGACCAAAACAAAATAAACTAAACTAAACTAAACAGAGGGAGAGGCTTTATCTTTCAAATCAAATAAACTTCCTTCGTTTCATGCATAGAATGCAGCACAAAGTGCTTTACATAAAACAAATACACAAACATAAAACGTATTAAAAAGTAGTGCAGACAAATAAGAAGAGCCAAGATCATGAAGACACTTCAAAACTAGTAAAGAAGCTTCAAATGGACGGTGAAGCGCTCGGGGAGCCAACGCAGTGATTTTCAAACAGGTGTAATGTCTCCGCCCTCTGGTCCTCGTCAGCACGCGTGCAGCTGAATTCTGTCAGAATTGTAGGTTGTACATGTTGTTTTTGGGAAGAGCAGAGAGCAGGGCGTTACAATCATCTAAACCACAAGAGATAAAAGCATTAGCAGCTCCGTACTGGCCTGAGAGAGAAACGGGAGACTCTGGCTGTTCTTAAGATGCTAAAAACAAATCTTTGTTATGCTTGTTCTTTATTTGCATTTTTTAGAAAATAAAAGGACAACAGAAAAAAATAAACAACAAAACACACAAAAAACCATCAAACTAAATTAAAAACATTACACATATAAATAATTTTGTGGATACGTGTCAGATTTCATTCCGAGGATCCTTATATTCACTACATGGACAGAAGTACAGACGTATTCAGAGACAAAACAAACACTAAATCATGTTATGTTCATTAGGCTGTTGTTTGTTGTTAACTCACCCATCTTTTACATCTTTATTCAAAAATATAAACTGGATTTCTACGTCTCATTGTTATTTTTTCCATTCCATATTTGTCATTTAGAAGATCCTTCCATTTAGAATTAATTAAATGATCATCCTTTAACCAATTTCTTGTCATTTGTTTCATTAATGCTGCTCTTAAAACTAAAAACAAGTGAGTTTCTTTCCTCTTCATTTCTTCTGGTGTTTTTCCAAGTAATAACACCAGTGGATTTTTATCAAAAGAAACACAAAAATTATTCTCCAATTCTCTGACAGAGTTTTCACTAAATTCACTTCTAACTAAACAAGACCAGAATACACGACTGGTGTTTTATCTGCTCCTGCATTTTCTACAACAATTTGAATTTAGATCACATTTGTACTTACTTTAAATTTGGGGTGTCCTAAAATATCTAATTAAAATCTTCCACGCAAACTCCTTCCAATAATTTGAATTAGTTGTTTCATAAATGTTTTTACACATTTGTTCCCAATCAACAGAAGAAATATTACAAAGAAGTTCATTCTCCCATCTTTGTTCTGTTTTTGATATGTGGAATAAAAGTGAGCTCAGAGTCAAAAATCAGGCCCAGATTTGTAAGTGATTTTGAGGGTTTAAATCCTGTAACTTTGGTAAAAGTTTCTCTCTCTGGCCTTCAGGACCGATGAGTAAAACCTCCGTTTGTCCTGGTTGAGCTGTAGGAAGTTTGCTGCCATCCATCACTTCATGTCTAAAATACAGTTCAAAAGGGCAGCAATTGATATTATGGATTTATTCAAATTGGAAAAAATAAAGTTTACAATTAGGGGTTCATTAGAAAGTTCTTCTCCAGCTGGAAACCATTTATTACTTACTTAGAAAATGTGAGAGTATTTCCAAAGGACTGAGCTGATGTCTTTGTTTTTCTATCCCTAAGAATAGTAACAGAATAATTACTAATACATTGGTATATAACTCTGGGGTGATATATGACAACATTCCCACTCAAGTATTTACTAGTTTAACTTGTGACTATTACTGGAATTGCTAATCATTAATCTAAGAACTAATTATTAATCTCTAGATAACACATTTCGTTTTCATTATATTTTCTTATTTAAGTTTACATTCATTGCACTACTACTACTACTTTTTTGTTATGTCACTATATTATTTTTTTAACTTTTATTATTTTTATTATTATTTTTTTCTCTTCCCAACGTGGATGACAACATGAGTTTGTGTTTCCTTCTGAGTCCTGATGAACTGGACGACATCATGGACTACGTTTACATCAGTCCAAATTCAGGTTATTGCTAATATTCCGGTTCCTGAAACATTGGGAATATTCCGTTTACATGGTGATTAATCATTTATCTGGATCAAACCAGCGACGCACGGAGAACGTGATGACACAATTCCCGTCATTTCTGCTTCTTCTTCCTGGATCCAAATCCAAAACAAATGCTGCTTCAGCAACTTTTAGTAAATCTTCTATCCCAGTACTTTCTACCGTCTACAAATGCAGAAATGTTCATATCCTTCATTCCATTTATGAAGTGATTAGTCTCCTCCTGGTCTTGGTTTCTCCGTGTTTAGAAGAACTTCCTGGACTCAAAAGACCAGGATTCCTTGTGAACAGAGCATGAGCAGAAAACACATTCCTGTTCCGTTTGATGGGGATATTCCGTTACGTTTACATGACCCAATATTCAGTTTTAAAAGGAGTAACCCAGGGCTCATATTGGGGTTTTTAAAAACCAGAATATGAGCATATTCTGGTATTTCAAAGGAGTTATTGGTGTTTACATGGCCGTGTAACCGGGTTATTGCTGATATTCAGGTTTTAAAAGGTTATTGATGCTGGAAACACAGTCAGTGCAGGCAGGTGGGAACTCCTCAAAGCTGCTGCTCAGGTTCCCGGCAGGGAAACTTCCACATCTTTTTAGGGCTCTGCTTTCTGCAGAAGGTTGATGAGTGGGCGAGGGAAAGCTGCTTGAACGGGACCTGCTGCAGGACTTTTCCTTCCTCTCACAGGAACCTGTGGTGGAGAGTTTTAGAGGACCAGAGGAAGGCGGAGCGTTGCTCGCTGGGATCGCCTTCATTCTGATAAAAGGCTCACATCCTTCTCCCAGGTTGGAGTCTTCTTCTTCACGCTGTTGTGTCTCTTCACTGCTGCTTTCAGCAGATTTAGGAGCAGGGACAGAAGGAATGTTAGTCTGAGAGCAGGAAGGTGCGGTGGGAGCAGACCAGGGTGGTTTTTTTACAAGTATATTTATTGATTTCAAAGGGTCAGACAATAGTGAATTAAATGACTTTACAGCAGTGGTTTTCAAATGTTTTCAGTCAGGCCCCCCTTGGGGAATTAGAAATATTTTAGAGCCCCCACCTAACGGTTCCCACCTAGACTGGTAGAATTAATTGTACAAAACCCAACTATCATTTTATATTGTTTTATTAATTGAACATGAACAAAAGTGCTTGTATTGGCAAATGATTCGGTGACACTGTGAAATAATTAGAATAATAAAATAAAAATAATAATAATGATAACAATAATAATATAACTTTATTTGTATAGCACTTTTCCATACAAATACCAACCAACAATTATGATACTAACAATAATAAGTAGTAATTGAAACTAGGCCTTCTTCCCTGAGTATTAATTTTATGAACATATATTAATAGACATGAACTCCTATTTGTACTGCAGGTTGTAAATAATCACATTCCTATTCCACACTCTATCAGTGACTTGTGTGTGCTTGTTTCCCTTGCAGATCTTCTCAAACCAGCTGTTGTCTCTTGATATTCTCCAAATATCTGACTTTCCTCTCCTTTGTTTTGTAAAGATCTTCTTTGAGGTTTATTTTCCACGTCATTGATCTCCACTTGTCGCTAGACTCCATCCCAATCCTGCATTGACCCGGCAGGACCCGATCCCAATGCAGCCGTCTGGTTTCCAGCTCCGCTCCGTCTTCCTCCCCCCCTGCAGTACCTCCACGCCCCACTAGGGGGGCACCCCCCCTGCAGTACCTCCACGCCCCACTAGGGGGGCGCACCCCCCCTGCAGTACCTCCACGCCCCACTAGGGGGACGCACCCCCCCTGCAGTACCTCCACGCCCCACTAGGGGGGCACCCCCCCTGCAGTACCTCCACGCCCCACTAGGGGGGCACCCCCCCTGCAGTACCTCCACGCCCCACTAGGGGGACGCACCCCACAGTTTGAAACCGCTGCATTACATCAATATGCACCCTCTTTTTCTTTTAGACGAGGGTGTTTGACGAGGGGAGAGGTGGAGGTCGGTGGAGCCACCTGCTTCACCGTCGTCTGTTTAGTTCCACCTTGTTCTGCAGATAAAAACAGATGAGACGGTTGTTTTATTTGACACTAAACTCATGACATCTGGAAATAATTTTAAAGTTACACCTGAAATCACAACAAGACTGTAAAAATATGAGAGTTTATGGAAACTGACATGTAAAACCATGGTGGCTCTAATGAATGTGAGCAGGTAAATAATGATGAGTGAGCAGAGGTGCGTGCAGCGTCCCAGCATGCACCTCTGCTCACACTGAACTGGCTGCTCTGTCTGATGCTGAAGCTGCTTCTGGGTCTGGTATCAAACCCGTCCTTCCTGATGAGGAACCTGGGTTTCTTCCTGAAGCTCATGTTCAATCCAGAGCCAACGCTTTAGCTGCCATGGTTGAGGATGCTGGAAACCAGCCTGGAGTTCAACACCTTCCTCCAGAGATCTGATCAAGAATGACTGAATCTCCTCCTGAACAACATCAGTCAATACTTGGAACATTCAGTCAAGTCTCTCTGTCATTCTGGGAACTGTGGGCACCATTCAACCCCAGACGTCTGGATGAGAGAAGAACTAGCAGAGAACCCAGAACTGGACCAGGAAGACTGTTCTACTTTTCTGAATCTCTACGAGGCTGCTGGACCACAGAGATCTCAGCTGGTAATGAAACACTGATTGGTCCAGGACGGCTGATGGATGAAAGCCTGGATTCTTCTCAGTCACGGAGCTTTTGGACAGTTTGACGTTAAGGACATTTATTGGAGGAAGTCAGGTCCATTTAATGTTGATGTTCTCCCCTCAGTTCTGTCCTGGTTTGGAGTTCATGTCCCAGGTTTGGTGTTTAGGTTCCTGTTTTATTTTGAAACTCCGTGTCCTCGTGTTTCAGTTTTGTCTTGACTTCCCTTGTTCAGAGACTCACATGAAATGATAAGTTTACATATTTATGCTCATAAACAAGGAGAGTTCTGCAGAGTTCGTAACCTGGATGAACCAATACGACGACTATTCCATCAACTGAACCTATTTATGATGAAATAACTGCACAAACATTTCATTTTTATGAACAATACAGTCCTGTTTGTATATTATTATATTATCACTGCAGTTATTACATTTTAAAATACTTGATTTATTCTACTAGACCAGCGGTCGGCAACCCAAAATGTTTTAGATCCATATTGGACCAAAAACACAAAAACTAATATGTCTGGAGCCGCAAAAAATGAAAAGTCTTGTATCAGAATTAGAATGAAGGAACACATGCTGCATGTTTCTATATTAGTTAGAACTGGGGGAGATTTATTTATTCATTATGCACTTCCAGAAAAAAGTGGAAATGTCGAGAAAAAAGTGGAAATGTTGAGAAAAAAGTGGAAATGTTGAGAAAAAAGACGAAATGTCGAGAAAAGTCAAAAATTTCGAGAAAAAAGTTGAAATTAAAAAAGGAAAAATGGAGAAGAAAAGAGAAAAAAAGGAAAAAGAAGAAGAAAAAAAATAAAAAAAGGAAAAAAGAGAAAAAAGGAAAAAAGAAGAAAAAAAAGGAAGAAAAAAAAAAATAAAAAAAATAAAAGGTGAAACATTTCTGAAAAAGCTCCAGGAGCCACTAGGGCGGCGCTAAAGAGCCACATGCAGCTCTAGAGCCGCGGGTTGCCGACCCCTGTACTAGACCAATAATGTGTTAACTTATTATATTATTGGTTGAAAAACTTAATTCCATTCTTGTTTGTTCCTGTTTGTGTTCCGTGTGAAACGGCCACATGGACGAGGTTCTTGGTGGATTTTCCATTCTGGGTTCCTTCACAGTTCAGAGCTGCAGTGGAGCAGCTGTGTGTCTGAACATCCTGGAAGGCCGTCAGCTGGAATACTCCTTTATTTGTGGACACGTGAACACCAGCACTGGTCTACAACACACATCTGGATCCTCTGATCCTGCAGCCTGTCATCATCCTCCTCTCACAGCTTTACTGGGGAAAGCAGCCGCTGAGAAGCTGCAGCTTCACTGGAAACACTGGATCTTTGATAGACACTGGTTTTAGTAGAAAACTGCTGGAAGCAGCAGGACCGACTCCAACCTCCACTGACCTGAGAGTCTGCAGCTGGTAGTGTGGACTCTGCAGCAGAGCAGACAGCTGCTCCACATCTGAATCCTGCAGGAGGATGTTGTTACTCAGGTCCAGATGTTTCAGGTGGGAGGGGTTGGACTTCAGAGCTGAGACCAGAGAAGAACAGCTGATCCCTGACAGACCGCAGTCCTTCAACCTGAACAAAGACACCAGAGAAGAAGAACCAGATCAGTCAGATGGTCAGTGTGGATCAGCAGGAGATCAGTCTGATGGTCAGTGTGGATCAGCAGGAGATCAGTCTGATGGTCAGTGTGGATCAGCAGGAGATCAGTCTGATGGTCAGTGTGGATCAGCAGGAGATCAGTCTGATGGTCAGTGTGGATCAGCAGGAGATCAGTCTGATGGTCAGTGTGGATCAGCAGGAGATCAGTCTGATGGTCAGTGTGGATCAGCAGGAGATCAGTCTGATGGTCAGTGTGGATCAGCAGGAGATCAGTCTGATCTGCAGGTTAGTGTCAACACAACTTTATCATCACATTGATCTGAACACAAAACTAAAACATGTCTGACCTCAGAGTCTCCAGTCTGCAGTCTGGACTCTCCAGGAAACCACACAGATGTTTCACTCCTGAATCCTGCAGGTGGTTCCAGCTCAGGTCCAGATGTTTCAGATGTTTCAGGTGGGAGGGGTTGGACTTCAGAACTGAGACCAGAGAAGAACAGCTGATCTCTGACATCCAGCACCACTCCAACCTGAATGAAGAATAAAAGATGTGAGCTGAACCACCAGGGTGCAGGTTCCAACAGAACCAGTGAAAAAGATCTTCATCAATATTCATGACATCATGCTGCTGCTCCAATAAAGACGTAGTGACTTCAGCTCTGCAGCTCTGCAGCTCCACCAGTGGATCATCCATACAAACTCATGTTGTGTTGGAATATCTCAGTCGGTACAAACGTTAGAATCTCAGTGTTTGGATCAGATGAAACATGTTGGACAGATGAAGATGAAGATGTTTGTAGACGATGCTGCACGATCTCTGCACAAACAAACATTCTGCTGCACAGGTTCAGTTCATGTTGGGATGGAATGAAGGCGTGTTTGTTGAGGGAACATCGTTCACCACTCTGTACTGCACACTTGTGCTCCACGGAGAGGAAAGCAGCCTGCAGACACTTCAGCTGGTTTCTAATGATGTCAGGAGCAGATGAGTCCAGAGACCAGGATGGTTCAGAGCAGCTCAGGTGTTTGTGGCTGCAGAACTTACAACTGTTACAACTTCAGTCAAAGAACAAACCTCAGAGTCTCCAGTCTGCAGTCTGGACTCTCCAGGAAACAACACAGCTGCTTCACATCTGAATCCTGCAGCTTCTTCTTACTCAGGTCCAGATGTTCCAGATCAGACGGGTTGGACTCCAGAACTGAGACCATATCATCACATCTGATCTCTGACAAACTGCAGCGCTCCCACCTGGAGAAAGAATAAAACACAGATAAACATCTAGATGAGTGTTTTCTCCTCCTCCGTTCAGGGGGGGGGGTGGGCAACACTGGAGCTTCACAGTCACAAGGTTCCTGGTCCAAATCCTGGCCCGGTTCTTTCTGCCTGGCGTTTCCAGGATCTTCCCTCACGTTCACTCAGAAACTCCACAGTTCAGAAACACGTCTGTCAGGATTCTTGAAGCTTCCACATTAAACGCAGGACGGAGATACCGGAGATACGGCGGTACGGACAAACCCGACCTCACAGCGACTACAGCGGTCCATGAAGAACCTTCTGGAGGGAGATGAAGAGTTTCCTGCCAGCTGATCCCCCTCATCATCCTCACCTCTTCCTCTTCTATTTAAAGCGTCTGCAGCTCTCACTCTCACCAGAGTGGGTTTGTGGTCTCCCTGCAGATACCGGTCTCCAGCAGTTCTCCTGGGACTGCTATGCTGGACCGGATCTGTGTCCTTGGACCTGTTTCAGGTCCAGCCCTGATCGCTACGTCTGTCTGAGCTTATCTGTCTGTCTTGGGTTCTGACCCTGGCCCGCTGTTCCTGGATCTGTCTTCTGCCTCACACTAACAGAACTACAGACCGTCCTGGTCTCTGGACCGGTGGCCCGTCCCTGCACGGAAACTTAGACTTGCAACACGTCTGAGAGGATCAAATTGCAACTTTTTATTTATTTTTTTTGTGGCAGTTTCTACAAGCCTTCTGGGAGTAATTTTCCGAAGGACCAGATTTGTCAGCACTAAATGTGAGATATATGATAGTTAACTATGGAAAAGAATAAAACCCACAACCTTTGTCAGAACTGTGGGTCAGACAACTTAAATTAAAAAAAAAAAAAGAAAAAACAGGAAGCCTGAGCGTTAAACTCTTTTAGTGTGAGCAGCAGATTAAGGAGACTGTCTATAAGAACCTCATAGAGGGAATCCTAACCTTTAACATGGTAATGTGGTACGGCAACCTTACCACAAAAAATAGATCCAAGCTACAAAGAATAGTGAATCTAGCCTCAAAAATAATGAGGAAGACACAGAGAAACTTAAGTGGTATTTATAAGGAAGTGATTGGGGAAAAAGCTGCTAGGATAGTAAATGATCCTCCTCAGCCACTCTGCAGCTTTAGAGTTTAAATGACTTCCCTCAGGTAGACGGTACCGTGGACCAAAGACTAACCGTAACATATTTAAAAACTCATTCATTCCCAACGCCATTAAGGCTCTGAATGAGGGACGTCTCGGTAGATAAACCTGTCTTTTATGTACACGCCCTTGTTGTTCCTCCTTCTTTGCCACTAAGTTGTTTTGCGTGTAAATGTTAAGTGTTTGTTGATGTGTCATGTTACTGTTGTTTTTGTATTATGATACAAAACACAAATCTCCACTTGTGGACAAACTCTGCAGACGGCCCTGCAGACGGTCCTGCAGACGGTCCTGCAGACGGTCCTGCAGACGGTCCTGCAGACGGTCCTGCAGACGGCCCTGCAGACGGCCGCCCCTTTGCGCTCCGTTGCCTAGTTACCTCTCACTGCACGGCCACGCGGGCCTTTTAAAAACAGGTCCAGTCCAGATGTCTCCGGAGGATCCAGACACCCCACCTGGTGGTGGCGTGCAGAAGAACGTTTTCAGTCTCCCGGAGGTGTCAGACAATTGTTTTGCGTGTAAATGTTAAGTGTTTGTTGATGTGTCATGTTACTGTTGTTTTTGTATCATGAGACAAAACACAAATCTCCACTGACTCACTGACTCACTGACTCACTGACTCACTCACTCACTCACTCACTCACTCACTCACTCACTCACTCACTAACCCCGTCTTCCTTCAGGACGTGTGTGGTCTGTGTCTTCAGGGGGGTCTGTCTCCGTCAGAGATGAGCTTTCAGAGAGGATTTAAACATGAATATGTAACTCACTTCTGTCTGGTTCTGTCAGGTTCTGTCTGGACCTGGAGCTGCTTCCTGACAGCAGGAACACACGTGTGTGACGGTGAGGTGTGTGTGGTTCTAACACACATATGTGACGGTGAGGTGTGTGTGGTTCTAACACACATGTGTGACGGTGAGGTGTGTGTGGTTCTAACACACATGTGTGACGGTGAGGTGTGTGTGGTTCTAACACACATGTGTGACGGTGAGGTGTGTGTGGTTCTAACACACACGTGTGACGGTGAGGTGTGTGTGGTTCTAACAGAACACACATGTGTGACGGTGAGGTGTGTGTGGTTCTAACAGAACACACATGTGTGACGGTGAGGTGTGTGTGGTTCTAACACACATGTGTGACGGTGAGGTGTGTGTGGTTCTAACACACATGTGTGACGGTGAGGTGTGTGTGGTTCTAACACACATGTGTGACGGTGAGGTGTGTGTGGTTCTAACACACATGTGTGACGGTGAGGTGTGTGTGATTCTAACACACATGTGTGTGACGGTGAGGTGTGTGTGGTTCTAACAGAACACACATGTGTGACGGTGAGGTGTGTGTGGTTCTAACACACATGTGTGACGGTGAGGTGTGTGTGGTTCTAACAGAACACACACGTGTGACGGTGAGGTGTGTGTGGTTCTAACACACATGTGTGACGGTGAGGTGTGTGTGGTTCTAACACACACGTGTGACGGTGAGGTGTGTGTGGTTCTAACACACATGTGTGACGGTGAGGTGTGTGTGGTTCTAACAGAACACACACGTGTGACGGTGAGGTGTGTGTGGTTCTAACACACATGTGTGACGGTGAGGTGTGTGTGGTTCTAACACACATGTGTGACGGTGAGGTGTGTGTGGTTCTAACAGAACACACATGTGTGACGGTGAGGTGTGTGTGGTTCTAACAGAACACACATGTGTGACGGTGAGGTGTGTGTGGTTCTAACAGAACACACATGTGTGACGGTGAGGTGTGTGTGGTTCTAACACACATGTGTGACGGTGAGGTGTGTGTGGTTCTAACACACGTGTGTGACGGTGAGGTGTGTGTGGTTCTAACACACATGTGTGACGGTGAGGTGTGTGTGGTTCTAACACACATGTGTGTGACGGTGAGGTGTGTGTGGTTCTAACACACATGTGTGACGGTGAGGTGTGTGTGGTTCTAACACACATGTGTGACGGTGAGGTGTGTGTGGTTCTAACACACATGTGTGACGGTGAGGTGTGTGTGGTTCTAACACACATGTGTGACGGTGAGGTGTGTGTGGTTCTAACAGAACACACATGTGTGACGGTGAGGTGTGTGTGGTTCTAACAGAACACACATGTGTGACGGTGAGGTGTGTGTGGTTCTAACAGAACACACATGTGTGACGGTGAGGTGTGTGTGGTTCTAACAGAACACACACGTGTGACGGTGAGGTGTGTGTGGTTCTAACAGAACACACATGTGTGACGGTGAGGTGTGTGTGGTTCTAACAGAACACACATGTGTGACGGTGAGGTGTGTGTGGTTCTAACAGAACACATGTGTGTGACGGTGAGGTGTGTGTGGTTCTAACAGAACACACACATGTGTGACGGTGAGGTGTGTGTGGTTCTAACACACATGTGTGACGGTGAGGTGTGTGTGGTTCTAACACACATGTGTGACGGTGAGGTGTGTGTGGTTCTAACAGAACACACATGTGTGACGGTGAGGTGTGTGTGGTTCTAACAGAACACACATGTGTGACGGTGAGGTGTGTGTGGTTCTAACAGAACACACATGTGTGACGGTGAGGTGTGTGTGGTTCTAACAGAACACACATGTGTGACGGTGAGGTGTGTGTGGTTCTAACACACATGTGTGACGGTGAGGTGTGTGTGGTTCTAACACACATGTGTGACGGTGAGGTGTGTGTGGTTCTAACACACATGTGTGTGACGGTGAGGTGTGTGTGGTTCTAACAGAACACACACGTGTGACGGTGAGGTGTGTGTGGTTCTAACACACATGTGTGACGGTGAGGTGTGTGTGGTTCTAACACACGTGTGTGACGGTGAGGTGTGTGTGGTTCTAACAGAACACATGTGTGACGGTGAGGTGTGTGTGGTTCTAACACACGTGTGTGACGGTGAGGTGTGTGTGGTTCTAACAGAACACATGTGTGACGGTGAGGTGTGTGTGGTTCTAACAGAACACATGTGTGACGGTGAGGTGTGTGTGGTTCTAACACACGTGTGTGACGGTGAGGTGTGTGTGGTTCTAACACACATGTGTGACGGTGAGGTGTGTGTGGTTCTAACACACATGTGTGACGGTGAGGTGTGTGTGGTTCTAACACACATGTGTGACGGTGAGGTGTGTGTGGTTCTAACAGAACACACACGTGTGACGGTGAGGTGTGTGTGGTTCTAACACACACGTGTGACGGTGAGGTGTGTGTGGTTCTAACAGAACACACACGTGTGACGGTGAGGTGTGTGTGGTTCTAACACACGTGTGTGACGGTGAGGTGTGTGTGGTTCTAACACACACGTGTGACGGTGAGGTGTGTGTGGTTCTAACAGAACACATGTGTGACGGTGAGGTGTGTGTGGTTCTAACAGAACACACACGTGTGACGGTGAGGTGTGTGTGGTTCTAACACACATGTGTGACGGTGAGGTGTGTGTGGTTCTAACAGAACACACATGTGTGACGGTGAGGTGTGTGTGGTTCTAACACACATGTGTGACGGTGAGGTGTGTGTGGTTCTAACAGAACACACATGTGTGACGGTGAGGTGTGTGTGGTTCTAACACACATGTGTGACGGTGAGGTGTGTGTGGTTCTAACACACATGTGTGACGGTGAGGTGTGTGTGGTTCTAACAGAACACACATGTGTGACAGTGAGGTGTGTGTGGTTCTAACACACATGTGTGACGGTGAGGTGTGTGTGGTTCTAACACACATGTGTGACGGTGAGGTGTGTGTGGTTCTAACACACATGTGTGACGGTGAGGTGTGTGTGGTTCTAACACACATGTGTGACGGTGAGGTGTGTGTGGTTCTAACAGAACACACACGTGTGACGGTGAGGTGTGTGTGGTTCTAACACACATGTGTGACGGTGAGGTGTGTGTGGTTCTAACAGAACACATGTGTGACGGTGAGGTGTGTGTGGTTCTAACACACATGTGTGACGGTGAGGTGTGTGTGGTTCTAACACACATGTGTGACGGTGAGGTGTGTGTGGTTCTAACACACATGTGTGTGACGGTGAGGTGTGTGTGGTTCTAACAGAACACACACGTGTGACGGTGAGGTGTGTGTGGTTCTAACACACATGTGTGACGGTGAGGTGTGTGTGGTTCTAACACACGTGTGTGACGGTGAGGTGTGTGTGGTTCTAACACACATGTGTGACGGTGAGGTGTGTGTGGTTCTAACACACATGTGTGACGGTGAGGTGTGTGTGGTTCTAACACACATGTGTGACGGTGAGGTGTGTGTGGTTCTAACACACATGTGTGACGGTGAGGTGTGTGTGGTTCTAACAGAACACACACGTGTGACGGTGAGGTGTGTGTGGTTCTAACACACACGTGTGACGGTGAGGTGTGTGTGGTTCTAACAGAACACACACGTGTGACGGTGAGGTGTGTGTGGTTCTAACACACATGTGTGACGGTGAGGTGTGTGTGGTTCTAACACACATGTGTGACGGTGAGGTGTGTGTGGTTCTAACAGAACACACATGTGTGACGGTGAGGTGTGTGTGGTTCTAACAGAACACACATGTGTGACGGTGAGGTGTGTGTGGTTCTAACAGAACACACATGTGTGACGGTGAGGTGTGTGTGGTTCTAACACACATGTGTGACGGTGAGGTGTGTGTGGTTCTAACACACGTGTGTGACGGTGAGGTGTGTGTGGTTCTAACACACATGTGTGACGGTGAGGTGTGTGTGGTTCTAACACACATGTGTGTGACGGTGAGGTGTGTGTGGTTCTAACACACATGTGTGACGGTGAGGTGTGTGTGGTTCTAACACACATGTGTGACGGTGAGGTGTGTGTGGTTCTAACACACATGTGTGACGGTGAGGTGTGTGTGGTTCTAACACACATGTGTGACGGTGAGGTGTGTGTGGTTCTAACAGAACACACATGTGTGACGGTGAGGTGTGTGTGGTTCTAACAGAACACACATGTGTGACGGTGAGGTGTGTGTGGTTCTAACACACATGTGTGACGGTGAGGTGTGTGTGGTTCTAACACACACGTGTGACGGTGAGGTGTGTGTGGTTCTAACACACATGTGTGACGGTGAGGTGTGTGTGGTTCTAACACACATGTGTGACGGTGAGGTGTGTGTGGTTCTAACAGAACACACATGTGTGACGGTGAGGTGTGTGTGGTTCTAACACACATGTGTGACGGTGAGGTGTGTGTGGTTCTAACACACATGTGTGACGGTGAGGTGTGTGTGGTTCTAACACACATGTGTGACGGTGAGGTGTGTGTGGTTCTAACAGAACACACATGTGTGACGGTGAGGTGTGTGTGGTTCTAACACACATGTGTGACGGTGAGGTGTGTGTGGTTCTAACACACATGTGTGACGGTGAGGTGTGTGTGGTTCTAACACACATGTGTGACGGTGAGGTGTGTGTGGTTCTAACACACATGTGTGACGGTGAGGTGTGTGTGGTTCTAACACACACGTGTGACGGTGAGGTGTGTGTGGTTCTAACAGAACACACATGTGTGACGGTGAGGTGTGTGTGGTTCTAACACACATGTGTGACGGTGAGGTGTGTGTGGTTCTAACAGAACACACATGTGTGACGGTGAGGTGTGTGTGGTTCTAACAGAACACACATGTGTGACGGTGAGGTGTGTGTGGTTCTAACACACATGTGTGACGGTGAGGTGTGTGTGGTTCTAACACACATGTGTGACGGTGAGGTGTGTGTGGTTCTAACACACATGTGTGACGGTGAGGTGTGTGTGGTTCTAACACACATGTGTGACGGTGAGGTGTGTGTGGTTCTAACACACACGTGTGACGGTGAGGTGTGTGTGGTTCTAACACACATGTGTGACGGTGAGGTGTGTGTGGTTCTAACACACACGTGTGACGGTGAGGTGTGTGTGGTTCTAACACACATGTGTGTGACGGTGAGGTGTGTGTGGTTCTAACACACATGTGTGACGGTGAGGTGTGTGTGGTTCTAACACATGTGTGTGACGGTGAGGTGTGTGTGGTTCTAACAGAACACACATGTGTGACGGTGAGGTGTGTGTGGTTCTAACAGAACACACATGTGTGACGGTGAGGTGTGTGTGGTTCTAACAGAACACATGTGTGTGACGGTGAGGTGTGTGTGGTTCTAACAGAACACACACATGTGTGACGGTGAGGTGTGTGTGGTTCTAACACACATGTGTGACGGTGAGGTGTGTGTGGTTCTAACAGAACACACATGTGTGACGGTGAGGTGTGTGTGGTTCTAACAGAACACACATGTGTGACGGTGAGGTGTGTGTGGTTCTAACACACATGTGTGACGGTGAGGTGTGTGTGGTTCTAACACACATGTGTGACGGTGAGGTGTGTGTGGTTCTAACACACATGTGTGTGACGGTGAGGTGTGTGTGGTTCTAACAGAACACACACGTGTGACGGTGAGGTGTGTGTGGTTCTAACACACATGTGTGACGGTGAGGTGTGTGTGGTTCTAACACACGTGTGTGACGGTGAGGTGTGTGTGGTTCTAACAGAACACATGTGTGACGGTGAGGTGTGTGTGGTTCTAACACACGTGTGTGACGGTGAGGTGTGTGTGGTTCTAACAGAACACATGTGTGACGGTGAGGTGTGTGTGGTTCTAACAGAACACATGTGTGACGGTGAGGTGTGTGTGGTTCTAACACACGTGTGTGACGGTGAGGTGTGTGTGGTTCTAACACACATGTGTGACGGTGAGGTGTGTGTGGTTCTAACACACATGTGTGACGGTGAGGTGTGTGTGGTTCTAACACACATGTGTGACGGTGAGGTGTGTGTGGTTCTAACAGAACACACACGTGTGACGGTGAGGTGTGTGTGGTTCTAACACACACGTGTGACGGTGAGGTGTGTGTGGTTCTAACAGAACACACACGTGTGACGGTGAGGTGTGTGTGGTTCTAACACACGTGTGTGACGGTGAGGTGTGTGTGGTTCTAACACACACGTGTGACGGTGAGGTGTGTGTGGTTCTAACAGAACACATGTGTGACGGTGAGGTGTGTGTGGTTCTAACAGAACACACACGTGTGACGGTGAGGTGTGTGTGGTTCTAACACACATGTGTGACGGTGAGGTGTGTGTGGTTCTAACAGAACACACATGTGTGACGGTGAGGTGTGTGTGGTTCTAACACACATGTGTGACGGTGAGGTGTGTGTGGTTCTAACAGAACACACATGTGTGACGGTGAGGTGTGTGTGGTTCTAACACACATGTGTGACGGTGAGGTGTGTGTGGTTCTAACACACATGTGTGACGGTGAGGTGTGTGTGGTTCTAACAGAACACACATGTGTGACAGTGAGGTGTGTGTGGTTCTAACACACATGTGTGACGGTGAGGTGTGTGTGGTTCTAACACACATGTGTGACGGTGAGGTGTGTGTGGTTCTAACACACATGTGTGACGGTGAGGTGTGTGTGGTTCTAACACACATGTGTGACGGTGAGGTGTGTGTGGTTCTAACAGAACACACACGTGTGACGGTGAGGTGTGTGTGGTTCTAACACACATGTGTGACGGTGAGGTGTGTGTGGTTCTAACAGAACACATGTGTGACGGTGAGGTGTGTGTGGTTCTAACACACATGTGTGACGGTGAGGTGTGTGTGGTTCTAACACACATGTGTGACGGTGAGGTGTGTGTGGTTCTAACACACATGTGTGTGACGGTGAGGTGTGTGTGGTTCTAACAGAACACACACGTGTGACGGTGAGGTGTGTGTGGTTCTAACACACATGTGTGACGGTGAGGTGTGTGTGGTTCTAACACACGTGTGTGACGGTGAGGTGTGTGTGGTTCTAACACACATGTGTGACGGTGAGGTGTGTGTGGTTCTAACACACATGTGTGACGGTGAGGTGTGTGTGGTTCTAACACACATGTGTGACGGTGAGGTGTGTGTGGTTCTAACACACATGTGTGACGGTGAGGTGTGTGTGGTTCTAACAGAACACACACGTGTGACGGTGAGGTGTGTGTGGTTCTAACACACACGTGTGACGGTGAGGTGTGTGTGGTTCTAACAGAACACACACGTGTGACGGTGAGGTGTGTGTGGTTCTAACACACATGTGTGACGGTGAGGTGTGTGTGGTTCTAACAGAACACATGTGTGACGGTGAGGTGTGTGTGGTTCTAACAGAACACACACGTGTGACGGTGAGGTGTGTGTGGTTCTAACACACATGTGTGACGGTGAGGTGTGTGTGGTTCTAACACACATGTGTGACGGTGAGGTGTGTGTGGTTCTAACAGAACACACATGTGTGACGGTGAGGTGTGTGTGGTTCTAACACACATGTGTGACGGTGAGGTGTGTGTGGTTCTAACACACACGTGTGACGGTGAGGTGTGTGTGGTTCTAACAGAACACACATGTGTGACGGTGAGGTGTGTGTGGTTCTAACACACATGTGTGACGGTGAGGTGTGTGTGGTTCTAACACACATGTGTGACGGTGAGGTGTGTGTGGTTCTAACACACATGTGTGACGGTGAGGTGTGTGTGGTTCTAACACACATGTGTGACGGTGAGGTGTGTGTGGTTCTAACAGAACACACATGTGTGACGGTGAGGTGTGTGTGGTTCTAACAGAACACACATGTGTGACGGTGAGGTGTGTGTGGTTCTAACAGAACACACATGTGTGACGGTGAGGTGTGTGTGGTTCTAACACACATGTGTGACGGTGAGGTGTGTGTGGTTCTAACACACATGTGTGACGGTGAGGTGTGTGTGGTTCTAACACACATGTGTGACGGTGAGGTGTGTGTGGTTCTAACACACATGTGTGACGGTGAGGTGTGTGTGGTTCTAACACACTTGTGTGACGGTGAGGTGTGTGTGGTTCTAACACACATGTGTGACGTTGAGGTGTGTGTGGTTCTAACACACATGTGTGACGGTGAGGTGTGTGTGGTTCTAACACACATGTGTGACGGTGAGGTGTGTGTGGTTCTAACACACACGTGTGACGGTGAGGTGTGTGTGGTTCTAACACACATGTGTGACGGTGAGGTGTGTGTGGTTCTAACACACACGTGTGACGGTGAGGTGTGTGTGGTTCTAACACACATGTGTGACGGTGAGGTGTGTGTGGTTCTAACAGAACACACATGTGTGACGGTGAGGTGTGTGTGGTTCTAACACACATGTGTGACGGTGAGGTGTGTGTGGTTCTAACACACATGTGTGTGACGGTGAGGTGTGTGTGGTTCTAACAGAACACACATGTGTGACGGTGAGGTGTGTGTGGTTCTAACAGAACACACATGTGTGACGGTGAGGTGTGTGTGGTTCTAACAGAACACATGTGTGTGACGGTGAGGTGTGTGTGGTTCTAACAGAACACACACATGTGTGACGGTGAGGTGTGTGTGGTTCTAACACACATGTGTGACGGTGAGGTGTGTGTGGTTCTAACAGAACACACATGTGTGACAGTGAGGTGTGTGTGGTTCTAACACACATGTGTGACGGTGAGGTGTGTGTGGTTCTAACAGAACACACATGTGTGACGGTGAGGTGTGTGTGGTTCTAACACACATGTGTGACGGTGAGGTGTGTGTGGTTCTAACACACATGTGTGACGGTGAGGTGTGTGTGGTTCTAACACACATGTGTGTGACGGTGAGGTGTGTGTGGTTCTAACAGAACACACACGTGTGACGGTGAGGTGTGTGTGGTTCTAACACACATGTGTGACGGTGAGGTGTGTGTGGTTCTAACACACATGTATGACGGTGAGGTGTGTGTGGTTCTAACACACATGTGTGACGGTGAGGTGTGTGTGGTTCTAACACACGTGTGTGACGGTGAGGTGTGTGTGGTTCTAACAGAACACATGTGTGACGGTGAGGTGTGTGTGGTTCTAACACACGTGTGTGACGGTGAGGTGTGTGTGGTTCTAACAGAACACATGTGTGACGGTGAGGTGTGTGTGGTTCTAACAGAACACATGTGTGACGGTGAGGTGTGTGTGGTTCTAACACACATGTGTGACGGTGAGGTGTGTGTGGTTCTAACACACATGTGTGACGGTGAGGTGTGTGTGGTTCTAACACACATGTGTGTGACGGTGAGGTGTGTGTGGTTCTAACAGAACACACACGTGTGACGGTGAGGTGTGTGTGGTTCTAACACACATGTGTGACGGTGAGGTGTGTGTGGTTCTAACACACGTGTGTGACGGTGAGGTGTGTGTGGTTCTAACACACATGTGTGACGGTGAGGTGTGTGTGGTTCTAACACACATGTGTGACGGTGAGGTGTGTGTGGTTCTAACACACATGTGTGACGGTGAGGTGTGTGTGGTTCTAACACACATGTGTGACGGTGAGGTGTGTGTGGTTCTAACAGAACACACACGTGTGACGGTGAGGTGTGTGTGGTTCTAACAGAACACATGTGTGACGGTGAGGTGTGTGTGGTTCTAACAGAACACACACGTGTGACGGTGAGGTGTGTGTGGTTCTAACACACATGTGTGACGGTGAGGTGTGTGTGGTTCTAACAGAACACACATGTGTGACGGTGAGGTGTGTGTGGTTCTAACACACATGTGTGACGGTGAGGTGTGTGTGGTTCTAACACACATGTGTGACGGTGAGGTGTGTGTGGTTCTAACAGAACACACATGTGTGACAGTGAGGTGTGTGTGGTTCTAACACACATGTGTGACGGTGAGGTGTGTGTGGTTCTAACAGAACACACATGTGTGACGGTGAGGTGTGTGTGGTTCTAACACACACGTGTGACGGTGAGGTGTGTGTGGTTCTAACACACATGTGTGACGGTGAGGTGTGTGTGGTTCTAACAGAACACACACGTGTGACGGTGAGGTGTGTGTGGTTCTAACACACATGTGTGACGGTGAGGTGTGTGTGGTTCTAACAGAACACATGTGTGACGGTGAGGTGTGTGTGGTTCTAACACACATGTGTGACGGTGAGGTGTGTGTGGTTCTAACACACATGTGTGACGGTGAGGTGTGTGTGGTTCTAACACACATGTGTGTGACGGTGAGGTGTGTGTGGTTCTAACAGAACACACACGTGTGACGGTGAGGTGTGTGTGGTTCTAACACACATGTGTGACGGTGAGGTGTGTGTGGTTCTAACACACGTGTGTGACGGTGAGGTGTGTGTGGTTCTAACACACATGTGTGACGGTGAGGTGTGTGTGGTTCTAACACACATGTGTGACGGTGAGGTGTGTGTGGTTCTAACAGAACACACACGTGTGACGGTGAGGTGTGTGTGGTTCTAACACACATGTGTGACGGTGAGGTGTGTGTGGTTCTAACACACATGTGTGACGGTGAGGTGTGTGTGGTTCTAACAGAACACACATGTGTGACGGTGAGGTGTGTGTGGTTCTAACACACATGTGTGACGGTGAGGTGTGTGTGGTTCTAACACACATGTGTGACGGTGAGGTGTGTGTGGTTCTAACACACATGTGTGACGGTGAGGTGTGTGTGGTTCTAACACACATGTGTGACGGTGAGGTGTGTGTGGTTCTAACACACATGTGTGACGGTGAGGTGTGTGTGGTTCTAACACACATGTGTGACGGTGAGGTGTGTGTGGTTCTAACACACATGTGTGACGGTGAGGTGTGTGTGGTTCTAACAGAACACACATGTGTGACGGTGAGGTGTGTGTGGTTCTAACAGAACACACATGTGTGACGGTGAGGTGTGTGTGGTTCTAACAGAACACACATGTGTGACAGTGAGGTGTGTGTGGTTCTAACAGAACACACATGTGTGACGGTGAGGTGTGTGTGGTTCTAACACACATGTGTGACGGTGAGGTGTGTGTGGTTCTAACACACATGTGTGACGGTGAGGTGTGTGTGGTTCTAACACACATGTGTGACAGTGAGGTGTGTGTGGTTCTAACAGAACACACATGTGTGACGGTGAGGTGTGTGTGGTTCTAACAGAACACACATGTGTGACAGTGAGGTGTGTGTGGTTCTAACAGAACACACATGTGTGACGGTGAGGTGTGTGTGGTTCTAACAGAACACACATGTGTGACGGTGAGGTGTGTGTGGTTCTAACACACATGTGTGACGGTGAGGTGTGTGTGGTTCTAACACACATGTGTGACGGTGAGGTGTGTGTGGTTCTAACACACATGTGTGACAGTGAGGTGTGTGTGGTTCTAACAGAACACACATGTGTGACAGTGAGGTGTGTGTGGTTCTAACACACACACATGTGTGACGGTGAGGTGTGTGTGGTTCTAACACACATGTGTGACGGTGAGGTGTGTGTGGTTCTAACAGAACACACGTGTGACGGTGAGGTGTGTGTGGTTCTAACAGAACACACATGTGTGACGGTGAGGTGTGTGTGGTTCTAACAGAACACACATGTGTGACGGTGAGGTGTGTGTGGTTCTAACAGAACACACGTGTGACGGTGAGGTGTGTGTGGTTCTAACACACATGTGTGACGGTGAGGTGTGTGTGGTTCTAACACACATGTGTGACGGTGAGGTGTGTGTGGTTCTAACACGCACACATGTGTGACGGTGAGTGTGTGTGGTTCTAACAGAACACACGTGTGACGGTGAGGTGTGTGTGGTTCTAACACACATGTGTGACGGTGAGGTGTGTGTGGTTCTAACACACATGTGTGACGGTGAGGTGTGTGTGGTTCTAACACACATGTGTGACGGTGAGGTGTGTGTGGTTCTAACACGCACACATGTGTGACGGTGAGGTGTGTGTGGTTCTAACAGAACACACATGTGTGACGGTGAGTGTGTGTGGTTCTAACAGAACACACATGGATCACAGCAGGTTTCACATGAAATGTGAGTGAATGATGAAGAAGCAGCAGGAGGTTCAGACGATCAACACCTGAAACTCCTTCACCTGGACTGACGGTGTAGGAGCCGCATTTAAGTTTATTTTCAATTTGTGTTGTTTATTAGTAAAATATTAAGTGTGCGCCTTCCTCCCTCCTCAGGTGGGGAGGACGGCGCTAGGCTTTAAGTTGGTGGTGGTGACGTATGACGCGAGAGGGCGGAGAGCAGCGACACTGTCATTGACTGCGGCTGCAGGATGAGCAGGGGAATGGCCTCTGATATTTGCTGATAGAACTAAGGACTCTATGTCACCTTTTCTTTGAACTTTGTTATTTTGCAATAAATAAGCATAAATCAACACGCTCTTTTGGATTGTTTAAAGGACAGCTGGGAGTCTGACACCTGTTAAAGCCTTCTCATGGGGCAAACAAATAGGAATGAATGAGCTAATGGAAAACTCATATTTAGGTTTTTGCCCCTACAATTTGTCAATGACACGCTGTGAGTCTTGATTGGAGGACTGTTTTGAGGATTAAGAGAAACATAAGGCAAAGGAAACGCCGGCGGACGCGGCGGAGCCAGGCGGAGCAAACAAAGAAACACGTTGGAGGAGGTACGTGCTTCAAATCAAACTTTTTTGGATGGATTATAAGTTTGGAAAAAATGCCTGAAGTGTTCTGAAACGAACTTCACCGCTGAATTTTGTGTTAATGGACTGTGATCTTTTTGTTTATCAACTTTTCGCCGACTTGGCCAAACAATTGGGAGCGGGGCGACGCCCACCTGCGTGAACAAACTTATATGAATGAACCTGAGTTTAATAATTAAATACAAGGACATCGGAAAGAATAAGAACTGTTTTCTAAACCTTTTGATTAAGTTTTTGAAAGTTTATTTGTGAATAAAATGGCAAGTTCCGACGAGGCAGAAACGAGTCCTGTTAAAAACATGAATGAGGCTGCGGCGCGTCTGCGCTCATCTAGAGCAGGAAAAGCTTCACATCTAACAAGAAGAATGAACATTGTAAATAGTCTAATGGCTGACAAATATCTTGAGGAAGTGAAAGGAAATATGATGAAGTTTAACGACCTTCTGAATGATTTTAAAGCGCTGCATATCTCTTACACTGAAATATTGGATGAGGACGCAAAAAAGGAAGACGATGATAAATGGTATCAACCGAGATGTGCGCAAATAATAGCTTTTCTCGACACCGTTACAAAATGGATTTCACGCATGGAAGCCCGCAGTTCCCTCAGCTTGGCTGAAGCCTCTTATTCTGTTGCTCAGGTGGAGGGTGAGAATGCAAACAGTGATCTGGATGATGTCGATACACACTCAGAGAAGTCAGTCAAATCTAGCGCCTCTTCCTCGTCATCCTCGTTACGTATAAGTGCGGAGGCGGAGAGAGCAGCTTTACTGGCCAAAGCTGCAATGTTACAGGAAAAACATGCCATCGAAGAACAGGAACAAATGCTTAAAAAAAGGAGAGAAACATTGGAACTGCAGACTGAAATAGCAGCCGCTACAGCCAAAATTAACTGTCTAAAGGAGGCTGAAATGTTAACGCTCAACCCTGCCCAGTCTGATGCAGGTGCAGAGCCAGAGGAAACCATAGCTGGGGCATCAGCAGCCACAGATGTGCAGCTAGATGAAAAGCCACAAGGTTTATGTCATATTTTTGATAGGAGTGCTCCAGTAACTAGGAGCAAGGCAGGAGCCCAGGTTCAATTTCCCCTTTTTGATTCTGGGGATGATCATCAAAGTCAGTTTTTTGTTCTGCCTAACACCAGCAGTGATGCCCAACAACAACCACATCCAACCTCAGTGCACAGAATTCCCTCTGTCACACGCTCATCCCAAAACACACAATTAACTCTGTCACAAGGGCAAATCCCTCCTACCCTCAGTTCAGCACCAGATAACCACATGATAAAAATACTGGAAAATCAAAACAATTTGACACATATTCTTGTAAAACAGCAACTTCTGTCAACACTGCCACAAGGAAGCATTTCACCTTTTGATGGACAAATCCTGGAATACAAGTCCTTTATTCACTCTTTCGAAAACATGATTGAAAATAAAACAGACAACAACAGAGACAGATTGCAGTTCCTTATACAGTTTACAAAAGGACAAGCTCAAAAACTAGTCAAAAGCTGTGAGTACATGTCTCCAGACAGGGGCTACCAGAAAGCAAAAAGGTTATTAAAGGAAAACTTTGGAAACGAATATAAAATCTCCTGTGCTTACCTGGAAAAGGCACTATCCTGGTCCCAAATTAAATCTGAGGATTCAAGATCACTGCAGGATTATGCCATGTTCCTTAGAAGCTGCTGCAATGCCATGGAGGAAATGGAGTATATGGAGGAACTAGACACGGTGTCCAACATGAGAAGCATTGCGTTTAAGCTGCCATACAAGCTCAGGGAGAGATGGCGCAGCAAAGCTTACGAACTGCAAGAGGAGCGCAGTCGTAGAGTTAGGATCCTGGACCTTGTCTTTTTTATTGAAAAGCAGGCTCGGATAGCAGCTGACCCAGTTTTTGGTGACCTTCAGGACCAGTCAGCTGTTAAAGGAAAGGTGGATGTAAAGGATAAATATACTGTAAAATCACAGATTTCAAAGTCGTATGGCAGCAGTTTCGCCACAGGTGTCGCTATTGCTCCAACGGAAAAAGAACCTGACCCCTTCTGTCCCCTTTGCAGCTGCAAGCACACATTGGAGTTGTGTAAACAGTTCGTGGAGACAACACACAGAAATAAGCTGAACTTTTTAAAGACCAAAGGCATATGCTTTGGCTGTCTCTCAACAGGCCACGTTAGCAGGGACTGCAAAAGACGTCTCATCTGCAAAGTGTGCAAGCTAGCCCATCCAAGTGTCCTGCACATTGATGGTAAAGATGGTGCAACTAAAGAGACTGACAGGTCCTCTGGTGTAGTAGGTGGAGCATCAGCAGAGTTATGCGGCCATATAGGGGCCGGAGAACAAGAGAATGGGCTCTCCATTGTCCCAGTTCAAGTGAAGGCAGCCAAAGGCAGCCAGGTCCTGCAAGTGTATGCCCTCCTGGATCCTGGGTCCACTGCTACCTTCTGCTCCGAGGCACTCATGTCTCAACTCAATCTGAAAGGTAGAAAAACGCATATTCTATTAAGCACAATGAATCAGAAACAGCTTGTTCCATCCCATGTTATATCTGGAATTGAAGTTTCAGCACTGGACAGCGACAACTTCTTACCTCTTCCTGACGTTTTCACTCAGAAAGAAATGCCAGTTACTCTAAGCAACATTGCCAAGCAGAATGATGTAAAGCAGTGGGCGTACCTGAACAAAGTAAAACTTCCCAGCATCAGTGCTAAAGTGGAGATGTTGGTTGGCACAAATGCTCCAAAGCTATTGGAGCCATGGGAGGTTATCAATAGCCAAGGCGAGGGCCCTTACGCAGTACGAACCCTATTGGGGTGGGTAGTAAACGGGCCACTCAGAAACGGCAGTGATGGTGGAACGGCAGCAAGCGTGACTGTGAATAGGATATCAGTTGCAACTTGGGAAGAACTTCTGATTTCACAGTATAAGCAGGATTTCAACGAGTTATCATCAGAGGAAAAGACCGAAATGTCAATTGAGGACAAAAGGGTTTTGGAAATAGCCAGTGAGGCTGTTCTGCAGAATGGGCATTATCATTTAAAACTACCTTGCAGATTAACCAATATCAGCATGCCAAACAACCGCCAAATGGCTGAACAGCGACTTCAGAGCCTACAAAGGAAAAAGAAAAGGGGAAAGCATGAGAAAATAAAGGAACCTCAACAGAGGGGTAAAGAGGATAAAAAGAACTGGCAGAAAGGAAAGGATCATGGTGAGAGGCACCAGGGCAGGGAGGAATGGAAGGGAAAGAAAGAATGGAAGAAGTGCAGAGATGTGCTCAAGGAAGTTGGCAAAGAGAAGTGGGATAAGAAATATTTAAAAGCAAGTATGAGTGGAAGCATAAACATGACAAAGATCGTGGTAAAGAAGGAAAAGGAAAGGGTGAAAGAAAGCACTGGGAAGATAGCACACATGGTAAAGAAAGGATGGAGAACAAGAATGGTCAGAGAAAACAATGGAACAGTTATGACTCTAAGAGCAAAAATGAAAAACAGGACAAGGACTGGAAGAGGAAGGAAGACAAGTGAGATCTGTGGAAAAAGGAAGAGGAGGACTGGAATAAAGGAGAACGGAAAGAGAAAAGTCATGATAGTGGCAGGAAAAACTCCAAATCACATCCTCCTGCAAAGAACACAACCTATCCTACCCCCTGGAACCTTTCAGAGATCTGATCTTTATGCCAGACGTCGCTGGAAACAAGTCCAGTACATGGCCGATCTTTTTTGGCATAGATGGACACAGGAATACCTTCTACTACACCAAGAGAGGCAGAAATGGACAGAGGAAGAATACTGGAGACCAAACCTGACGCAAGAGGTCTGACCCGCTCAGTAAAGCTCCGGACCAAGACTTCAGTCATCGAAAGGCCCATATCCAAGTTGTGCCGCCTCCTAGAGACTGAAGAGTGACAAGTCTTCATCTTGAAGATTAAAGACATCTACAAGGGGTGTAATGTATTTACTTTATTTTCCTGAATGCATTAATTAGTTTAATTAATTCATTAATTAGTGTAATTAATTGTTAATTTACGGCTCCCTTTTGTAATTTGAATAATTGATTCTGTAAAGAACAATTAGGGGCCGGTGTGTAGGAGCCGCATTTAAGTTTATTTTCAATTTGTGTTGTTTATTAGTAAAATATTAAGTGTGCGCCTTCCTCCCTCCTCAGGTGGGGAGGACGGCGCTAGGCTTTAAGTTGGTGGTGGTGACGTATGACGCGAGAGGGCGGAGAGCAGCGACACTGTCATTGACTGCGGCTGCAGGATGAGCAGGGGAATGGCCTCTGATATTTGCTGATAGAACTAAGGACTCTATGTCACCTTTTCTTTGAACTTTGTTATTTTGCAATAAATAAGCATAAATCAACACGCTCTTTTGGATTGTTTAAAGGACAGCTGGGAGTCTGACACCTGTTAAAGCCTTCTCATGGGGCAAACAAATAGGAATGAATGAGCTAATGGAAAACTCATATTTAGGTTTTTGCCCCTACAGACGGAGTCTTCTCTGTTTGAGGAAACCAAAACCTCCAAGAAAACTCCAAAAGCTCCAGTCAGAACCAACCTGAGAGTCTGCAGCTGGTAGTCTGGACTCTCCACCAGACCAGACAGCTGTTCCACATCTGCAGCCTGCAGCTGGTAGTTGTTACTCAGGTCCAGATGTTTCAGGTGGGAGGGGTTGGACTTCAGAGCTGAGACCAGAGAAGAACAGCTGATCCCTGACAGACCGCAGCACTGCAAGCTGCACAAAGACACCAGAGAAGAAGAAACCAGAGCAGTCAGATGGTCAGTGTGGATCAGCAGGAGATCAGTCTGATGTCAGTGTGGATCAGCAGGAGATCAGTCTGATGGTCAGTGTGGATCAGCAGGAGATCAGTCTGATGGTCAGTGTGGATCAGCAGGAGATCAGTCTGATGGTCAGTGTGGATCAGCAGGAGATCAGTCTGATGGTCAGTGTGGATCAGCAGGAGATCAGTCTGATGGTCAGTGTGGATCAGCAGGAGATCAGTCTGATGGTCAGTGTGGATCAGCAGGAGATCAGTCTGATGGTCAGTGTGGATCAGCAGGAGATCAGTCTGATGGTCAGTGTGGATCAGCAGGAGATCAGTCTGATGGTCAGTGTGGATCAGCAGGAGATCAGCCTGATCTGCAGGTTAGTGTCAACTAGGCTCGCCACCCGTCCCTGGAAATACAAGCTGTGTCCCAATTCAGGGGCTGCGTCCTTCGAAGGCTGGATTTGAAGGCTGATTACGTCACACCATTTGGAAGGCTCCTTCAAATGCAGCCCACAAATGCAGCCTTCTTTTCCCGCTGTTTCAAGGATCCATCAGTTGTATCCTCCGCGGCCCACCATATCCCAAGATTCATTGCGCACAGTCAGAAAAATATTTATTTCCAGAAAAATATTTTCAGATTCAAATTTTTTCAGAAAAATATATTAAATCCGCCGGCGCCGGCGGGCACGCCTCTCTTCCTCCTCCAACAAAATGAAAAACAAAAAAAAAAACAAAAACAAAACTTCTGGCTCCATTTCTTTTTTCTTTGGTTCTTTCTTTCTTTTCTATCGTGTTTTATTTCTTTCTTTCTTTCTTTCTTTCTTTTCTATCATGTTTTCTTTCTTTCTTTCTTTCTTTCTTTCTTTCTTTCTTTCTTTCTTTCTTTCTTTCTTTCTTTCTTTCTTTCTTTCTTTCTTTCTTTCTTTCTTTCTTTCTTTCTTTCTTTCTTTCTTTCTTTCTTTTCTATCATGTTTTCTGTCTATCTTTCTTTCTTTCTACTTTGTTTAGTGACGTAGGACAAGGGCGGGAACAGCTGGTGACGCAACCAGGAAATCCCCTACAGGCTAGACCGTCTCATTTCACCAGCGTCCGTCCAGCCTTCCGTACGGCCTTCACGGTCTTCGAAGGCGTGGCCTACAAAGACCGCGTCCTCAGAAGGACCAGAACCTGAATTGGGACACAGCTACAGAATTGTTACGGAATTTGGAATTAAAAGTTGCGTTCCGTATTGAACCAATACGGATCGCAGTTGTTTCTGTATTTCACAATTGTCCCATGATGCATGATGTGGTAGTATACGGGACATTTATTATGCTCTTATTTATTGGTCATAATATACAGGTGAAGGTCGGAAAATTAGAATATTTTGCTAAACTTAATTTGTTTCAGTAAATTCAACTAAAGGTGAAACAAATATATTATTTCCCACTACATGCAAAGTGAGATATTTCAAGCCTTTATTTGTTATAATTTTGATGACTATGGCTCAAAGCTTATGAAAACCTCAGAATCTAAAAAAAATTGGAATATTTTATTAAATCAATTAAGAATTCAATCATCAAAATTATAACAAATAAAGGCTTAAAATATGGTGCTTTGCTGAGTGGAGCTCATGAAGAGTGAGCAGACTGTTCGGAGTTCCACAGTTCTGAAAGACAAGGAGCTGCTCAGCTGTAAGAAGTAACAAGAATCCTGGAAGAAGAAGTGAGAGTGAACTGTTTAAACCTGGCCTGAATAAAAAAGGACATAAAGGAGTTGAAGAAAGCTATGCACTTTATTTATTTTTTTCATGTTTATTGGTTTTATTTAGTTTTCTAAGCAAAGGATTCTAAGCCAGGCTTTGTTTTAGCTGTTACAGCACTTTATTTATATAATAGACTAGCATGTTCTATAAGTGTGTTCAATTTAATTGTTTTCCCTCTTGAAAGTGTTTATACATGTTACATTTACAGAATATTCTAGTGTTGTATTGTCATTCAATTTAGGTTTAACTGTTTAACTGCCCAATGCAGGCAGACTTTGTTTCATTTACTATGACAATGCTCAGGTTCAGACTGTCTGTACAGTCATGAAAGTTCAATGCTATTAAAGCACTTTAAACTTTAAATCATCAAAGCATTTTGTTTTTTCAAATAAAATATATACATTTCTATGTATTTTAGACGTTTTGGGGATGCTCCTTTTTTGGGCGCTCACGCGGCTGAAATCAGGACTTCCCTTATTTCTATTTCTGAAAGGTGGCAACCCTAGTGTCAACACAACTTTCACATCAGATTGATCTGAACACAAAACTAAAACATGTCTGACCTCAGAGTCTCCAGTCTGCAGTCTGGACTCTCCAGGAAACCACACAGATGTTTCACTCCTGAATCCTGCAGCTGGTTCCAGCTCAGGTCCAGATGTTTCAGATGTTTCAGGTGTTTCAGGTGGGAGGGGTTGGACTTCAGAGCTGAGACCAGAGAAGAACAGCTGATCTCTGACAACACGCAGCCCTCCAACCTGAATGAAGAAGAAACAGCTGATGACTTCTGTAACCGTGTTGAAATAAATGTTTCAGAAAACATATTTGTCTAAATAAGTTCATAGTTAAACAGCTCTGAAGTTGTAATGTTAAGAAGTCATTGACCAGCAATAATGTGTTGGTATTGTTCACTAAGTGATGTTATTCAGGTTAATGTCACTGAAAATGCTGAAATGCTGAAACAAAAAGTGTGTGAAATGGAAATGAAGTGGTTCTCTTGTAAGTCTGTAGACTCTTATGGTGCATGGAAAAGTGTAGTCTATAAAAAAGCCCTTCACACAGCTAGAACAGCTCATTACTCATGGTGGATAGAGGATAATAAAAGAAACCCACGTTTCTGTTCAGCGCTGTAGCCAGGCTGACAAAGAGACAACTGTGTTGAGCCGAGTTTCCTGCAGCTCTCAGTAGTGACGACTTTATGAGCTTCTTTAGCAGAAAAATATCAGGATCAGAGTAGAAATCAACCAGGACCACCCGGTAGCTGCTGTGGGCGTTTCTACAGCTTTAGTAGTTAGTTAAGGCTGAATTATGCTTCTGCGTCACACCAACGCAGAGCACACGACGCAGCCGTGACGCCGTCGTGAATCCTTCAGACTTCTCCGTCTCTCCATTTGGTCGCGGTGCAGTTCCCCTCGCGGCCGCTAGTTAGCGATCTTTTTCTGAATGGTTTATCCGACTTTTTCCGGTCACAGTAAATCAAAGAAATAAGGACAACTATTGTGCAAAAAACAAAAACAAAAAAATCACACATAAACGAAGAAAAGAGCCCTGGAAGTTCACTACTGATTCAAACCGGAAACCGGAAATGCTTTGCTTTCAAACGAACCAATCACAGCCCTCTCGGTCTGCGTGTGGTCTGCGTCTCCTCGACGCGTAGTTACAATTTTCAGGAGGTGCACGTCAGTGACGGCGCATGTGACGGCGTGTCCCCTGCGTCGATCCAAACCACACGCCGTAGACACGGCGCCATTTTGACGCAGAAGCATAATTCAGCCTTTAGTGTTAGTAAACTACTAGTTAGTGTCAGTAAACTACTAGTTAGTGTTAGTAAACTACTAGTTAGTGTTAGTAAACTACTAGTTAGTGTTAGTAAACCTCTAGTTAGTGTTAGTAAACTACTAGTTAGTGTCAGTAAACTACTGGTTAGTGTTAGTAAACTACTAGTTAGTGTTAGTAAACCTCTAGTTAGTGTTAGTAAACTACTAGTTAGTGTTAGTAAACCTCTAGTTAGTGTTAGTAAACTACTAGTTAGTGTTAGTAAACCTCTAGTTAGTGTTAGTAAACTACTAGTTAGTATTTAGTAAACCTCTAGTTAGTGTTTAGTAAACCTCTAGTTAGTGTTTAGTAAACCTCTAGTTAGTGTTAGTAAACCTCTAGTTAGTGTTAGTTAACCTCTAGTTAGTGTTTAGTAAACCTCTAGTTAGTGTTTAGTAAACCTCTAGTTAGTGTTCAGTAAACTTCTAGTTAGTGTTAGTTGTGATGCCCCTATATAGATTACTCCTAATATGGAGCATCATGCAAGCTAACATTCCAGGTAGTCCTGAAACTGGAGAACCTGCTCATTGAGGGTTGATTGCCTGCTTGTGCTCAATGGATGACACCTGGGCCCGGTGTCTCCACCCCTGAGTATATAAGCAGCCTGCACCTCAGTCTAAAGATCTCTAGGAGAGAACACCTTCCCTCAGCTCTCCATGTCTTTGTTTGTGTTCTAGTTCTTCTGTATTCTTTCCATCCACACACCCTGCACTACACTATGTTTCACTCAGCCATCACTCACACACACTACTGACTTACTGACTCCACACTCCATAGGATCCTTATGGCTTTTTCTGTTGGTTATGGTACCTCAGTTGTTTGTTTTTCAGTAAGCTTAATAAATATTATTTGTTTCACTTCTGTCTCTTGTCCCCTATTTTGCCATGACTTAGAGCCGGTCATGACAAATGGGGGCTCGTCCAAGATGTGAGTATTGTTAAAGCTAAGTTGAGTTGAAGTTAAAGTTAATTGTTTGGCACACGTGGCTTGTGAATAGCCAATTTGAAAGTAATTGGGGTGTTTCCCCTGTGACCTCTAGTTAGGCCAATCAGATGCGTGGGTTTGGTGGGCCAGGCTCTGGATTCCCTTTTTTGGGTTAATGCGGTTCAAGCTCCAAAACTTTTCAAGACGTGCGTGTTTTTGATTTGTTTGGCTTCCTTTTGTTTTCCGTACCTATTTTTGTTTGAACATGGAGTTGGATGCATGTGGAGGGTAGGTTCTTTTTCACATATTTGTTTAAGTGATTTATTGGAGTTGTTAAGCCTTTGTCCCCAGCAGGCTTAAGTTTTGCAGTGTTTCCCCAAGTGGTTTCATTGCATTTTTTGTTTTTCATAGTGTGTTCCACAAAAGCTGGGCACGTGGATACCACTGGGATACCTGGCTGGCAGGGAGACTCGGGAGGGCCACAAGAAGAGAAGGTTGAGTTAGATAAGTTTGTTGTAGGCAGTTAGGGGGGACACTCCCAAATTAATAGATCACTTTACTTTTGTGTCACTTTGGGCTTTATTCCCATTTGCATCCAAACGAGTAAAAAATGGCTCAAGTCAAGGATTTTATTGAGAATCCATCAGTGCATTTTTTAGATTGTTGTTCAAAGGACCAACTTTTTGAGATTGCAGAACATTACAAAATAGATGTTGGGGATAAGAGACGGAGAACTGAGACTATAAAAACAATACTGATTGCGAATTTGGAAGACATTGAGGTATTATCTGGTAAAGAAGATGAAGAGCAGCTGCCGTTGCCAATCCAAAAACCAAATCTTTCATTTGAACAGCAAAAAGAATTGATGTTAATTCAGTTAGAAATGGATAGGAACAAGCAACAAATTGAACTGGCAAAGATCAACTTGCAGAGGGAGAAGTTAGAGCTGGTAAAAGAAGGTAAGATTGACCAGAGACTTTTGGAAGGTGAAGGAGATGTGGCTTCAGGTAAGAAGAGTTTTGATTTGGTGGGCAGTTTGAGATTAATGCCCAAATATAATGAGAAAGACCCCGAAACCTTTTTCTCATTGTTTGAACGACTAGCAGAGTCTAGAGGCTGGCCTGATGCGGATCGGACTGTAATGCTGCAGTGTGTTCTGACTGGGAAGGCACAAGAAGCGTATTCAGCTTTGTCTGTAACTGACAGTGTAAGCTATGCTAAGGTTAAATCTGCTGTTCTTAAAGTGTATGAAATGGTGCCTGAGGGTTACCGTCAGCGTTTTAGGAATATGAGAAAAGATGATAAACAGTCATATCTTGAGTTTTCACGAGAACTGGTTAACAACTTTAATCGCTGGTGTATCGCTTCAGGTCGAAATACTTTTGAAGGCTTGTGCCACTTAATGTTGCTAGAACAGTTCAAAAACGCCATTCCAGGTCGTATAGCAACGTATCTCACTGAACAGCAGGTGAAAACTGTAGCAGAGGCAGCCGCGTTGGCTGACCAGTATGTTTTGACACACCGTGATTGAGTACCGCTGGGTATCCAACATAAGCATGTGTACCGGGAGAACACTGCACCCAGCCATCATTCCAACACACCAGGTCATGATAGCAGTGCACCTTTCACCCCGTTGGTTAAAATGGAGGAGGAGAAATGTCGGGCTGCCCGTGACGGTGACAAAACATGTCATTACTGTGGCAAAAAGGGCCATATTAAGGCAGACTGTTACTCACTCAAAAGGAAGAACATGCATGTGAAGTCGGCAGCGTTTGTGGCACCTGTTGTGGCAGATGTCAGGTTGGTAGGTTCTCTACATGAGAGCGAGAGGAGTTTCGGCGGTGTAGATGAGGCGTATCAACCATTTGTTGAGAGGGGCTTTGTCTCTCTGGTCGGGTCCAAAGAAAAGGTGCCCGTGACAATTCTGCGAGACACAGCGGCGCTGGGCACATATGTCCTTGAGTCTGTTCTTCCATTCTCGAGTAAGTCGGCGACCGGAGATGCCATGTTGAGCCGTGGTATGGGTATGTCCATAATCTCTTCTCCTACACACAGAATTGAAATTGACTCTGGACTTGTCCATGGTGAGGTGGAGGTGGCATTGCGCAGGGCGTTCCCGATGGCTGGTGTCGATGTTCTCCTGGGAAACATGCATGCGGGTGGTCGGGTGTGGTCAAAAGTGCTGCCGTCACCATTAGTAAGTCCTGATCCTATTGTGAACAGTGAGCCAGATGAGAATGAGCGAGACTTTCCGCAGGTATTTGCGGCAGCAGCAGTGACACGTGCCAGGTCTCGTGAAATTGGAGATGAAAAGAATGAAAATCTTGAAAGTGTTTTTTCTTTGTCTGACGTGCCTATTTCTGTGTCCCAGGCAGAACTTATTGCAGAGCAGCAGGTTGATCCGTCCATCAGAGGTCTCTTTGAGGGAGTTCTGACAGGTAGTGAGGTACAGGATAGCGCAAATGGGTATTTTTTGGATAATGGTTTGCTCGTGAGGAAGTGGGTGCCTTGTGGGGAACTTGGGGCAGGGGAACCAGTTTTCCAGGTGGTAATTCCAGCTAAATACAGAGATTCAGTTCTGAAACTCTCTCATGACCAGTCGGGGCATTTGGGGGTTAAGAAAACTTACCACCACATTTTGCAGTATTTCTTTTGGCCTAGGTTAAAGAAAGATGTTGCTGCATACATTAAAACATGTCAAATGACTGGTAAGCCAAATCAGGTCATTAAGCCTGCTCCATTACACCCCATACCTGCTATAGGACAACCATTTGAGCACATCATAATAGATTGTGTTGGTCCTCTTCCTCCTTCTAGGTCAGGTGCCAAGTACCTATTAACTGTTATGTGCCAGGCGACCAGATATCCAGCTGCTTATCCTCTACGTTCAATAACTACTAGGGCTGTGATTAAGGCACTCTCCCAGTTCATCTCCATATTTGGAATTCCACGGGTTCTCCAGAGTGACCTTGGTTCCAACTTCTCCTCCCATCAGTTTGCTCAGGTTCTGAAGCAACTACAGGTGAAACACTCTCAATCCTCAGCGTACCATGCTGAAAGTCAGGGGGCGCTAGAGCGCTTCCACCAGACCCTGAAATCATTGTTAAGGGCATGTTGTACAGAGTTGGGCAAAGACTGGGAGGAGGGCTTGCCCTGGTTACTGCTGGCTGCTCGTGAGGTGGTGCAAGAAAGTACTGGATTTAGTCCTAATCAGTTAGTTTTTGGCCATTTAGTTCGTGGTCCACTTGCACAGCTTCACGACAACTTTACACCCCCTGACCCACCTAAAAATCTAATTGACTATGTCAATGGGTTCAGGCAGCGCTTGTATGTAGCTGGCTCTTTGGCAAGAGAAAATCTTGCTAAATGTGAATTTGCTCGTGCTACGGTCACGTACCTTGGTCGTGTGGTCGGCCAGGGGGAGGTCCGTCCTGTGCACGCAAAAGTCGTTGCTATTGAGAATTATCCAGCTCCCACTACGAAAAAGGAACTCATGAGGTTCCTGGGGATGATTGGGTATTATAGAAGTTTCTGTAAAAAATTCTCATCTGTTGTCTCTCCTCTAACTGATCTTCTTAAGGACAATGTGAAGTTTGTCTGGTCCTCCCGGTGTCAGCATGCGTTTCAAAATGCCAAAATCTTGTTGTGCTCTGCCCCAGTATTGGCAGCTCCTCGCATGGATCAACAATTCAAGTTGCAGGTCGATGCGAGTCATGTTGGGGCAGGTGCAGTATTGTTGCAGGCTGACAGTGGGGGGATGGACAGGCCAGTCAGTTTCTTTTCTAAAAAGTTTAATAAGCATCAGCTTAATTACTCTGTCATTGAGAAAGAGGCTTTGGCACTGGTGTGGGCTTTGGTGCATTTCAGTGTGTATGTGGGGTCTGGCGTGCCTGTAATAGTTGACACAGATCACAATCCACTCACGTTCCTTAGTTCACTAAAATGTCCTAACCAAAGACTCATTAGGTGGTCTTTGCTGTTGCAGTCTTTTTCACTGGACATTAGGCACATAAAAGGGAAAGAATGTGGTGGCGGATGCATTGTCTCGTGCTCCGGTTTAAATGTGTTCCTAATACTTTGTCCTTTGTTTTTTTTTAGATCCTGGCATTGTGGTCCCTGGTCTGTCCTGCTCCTTACAGCCCATATTGCTAGCTGAAACACCTGGATCCAGCTGTTGAGGGGGGAGGATAGCCCAGGGGGTGCAAGCCAGGCTTCTAAAGGGGTTGTTTAACACCAGTGTTTGAAATCTAAAATTTTGCTATGGGGAAATTTGTAATTTTAAAGTTAATGTTAAAATTGTTAAATATAAATGTACTTTCTTGAGTTTTGGATTTTGGGTTAATGGTCTTCTAATTTAAATTTATTCTAAATTGGGGAGCCGTGGATCCTCCTAAAGGGACCACGACCTTAGGGGGGGGGGGGGGGGGGAGGGGGTGATGCCCCTATATAGATTACTCCTAATATGGAGCATCATGCAAGCTAACATTCCAGGTAGTCCTGAAACTGGAGAACCTGCTCATTGAGGGTTGATTGCCTGCTTGTGCTCATTGGATGACACCTGGGCCCGGTGTCTCCACCCCTGAGTATATAAGCAGCCTGCACCTCAGTCTAAAGATCTCTAGGAGAGAACACCTTCCCTCAGCTCTCCATGTCTTTGTGTTCTAGTTCTTCTGTATTCTTTCCATCCACACACCCTGCACTACACTATGTTTCACTCAGCCATCACTCACACACACTACTGACTTACTGACTCCACACTCCATAGGATCCTTATTAGTCTAGGCAGAATTTCTGAAAATGTGCTTATTTAAAGTGCTGAAGGCATTTTGTGAATATTTATAATATACAACATTTCTAGGGGTATTAAAGGGTGCTGAATCCAAATCTGCTGTATATGAAGCTCAAAAATGTCCCAAAATGCTTCAAAATTGAGAAATCCAACATGGCCGCCACTGCCAGGCTGAAATCTATTTTTCAGTGTATCTTTTTGACTAAACAAGGTACAAACATGAATTAAAAGTGCTTTTGTAAGTTTTCCTACATGGGCAATTCGATGCCATATTCAGAATTGAGATGTAATGTGAAGAAACTGCTTATATATTACAAAAATAGTTGTTTTTAACTATGAATAATTACTCAATTAATATTATTATTATTAGGCTACTTTTACTTACTTTGTATTTTGTTTTGAGGTAAAATCAAATGTGCTGGAATGGAACCTTTGCCATCCCCGATATCACCCCACCGACGAAGCTTAGCTTTTCTCACACTTCTCAGAACGGCTGATCGGAAACATGAGACAGCTAACAGGTAAAGTCATGTCCAGTGTATATTTTGATAATGTGACATGTTTTATGTAGTTTAAATAATCGCAGAATATATTTTTAGCATTTTTGATCACTAAAAGAAGCCTAACTAGCTAATGTTAGCCAGCTAGTTGCTGGGATTAGCTAACGTTAGTGGCTAGCTAACATTACTGGCTCAATGAGCTAGCTAAATAAATACATATCGATGTCTTAGACTTTGCATTCGTATTCTAAGAAAACTCACTCTTTCTTGTAGGTCTGAATTAGTCAATTGGCGACAGAAACCATGGCTGAAGCAATAGATTATACCCAAGAAAGCTTAATGTCCTCGGACCCACAGTTATGCATGATATGCCAGGAAGACAATAAGCAAAATCTCATGACAATTAGTAAGGATGGCCTCCAGTCAGCTGACACTATAAGACAACTCCGGATGAAATTACATCATGACAATTTCCGAAATGCAACCAATCAACTTACTTAGATACTTCAAGGAGAGTTGCCTCAGCAATTCTTATGGCATAGGAACTGCCGAGCAAAATACATGAATAAACGTGAAATAGAAAGGAAATTGAAGGCAGAATCGAAAAAAGATACCAAACAAAGTTCGTCTGCATCTACCCCAACTCCGCAAAATGTTAGTCTACGGAGCAAAATAGCTCCAATAGATTGGAAGCAGTGTATCTTTTGCCACCAAGATCAGAAAGAAAAACTACATCTCATACAAGAAATGAAAGTCAGCAGCGGAATCCTACAAGCAGTAAAGTGTGATTCATTCTTAAGAGTGCGACTAGATTGAGTAAATGATCTTATACCTGCAGAAGGAAGTTATCACATGACTTGCAAAAACAGGTTTGAACGCAGGACCAAACGCATGGAGTCACTTCCGAGCACGGAAATGCCATTAGAGTGGATCTGTCAAGAACTTGAACAATCAGCAAAGCAAGCGGATATTCTGGATCTTCTACATGTGTGGGACCGGCACTCTACACTAGCTAATGAGGCTCAATTAGATATACCATCTAGATTTCTAAGCCGAAGGAACTCCTTCAAGGAACAAATAGCTGATCGTCTTGAGGGCATATACGACTTTGTTGTACTGCATGATCAGCCTCGAAATGAACCTTGTACTGTCTTGGTTCCATCCAAATACCGGCACATTCCAGTATCAGCAATGGTGAAAGATGACACCTCCAATATTCATAGAGTCATTCCTACATTCAAACATAAGGATCAAGATATGTTCCTGAACATGGTCCATGTGGCATTGCACATCCGAAGAGATATGATCTCACATCCAAAACAAGAGGGGATAGACATCAGTGAAAACAGAGCAATAGACAGCATACACAACAGTCTGTACATGTTCCTCAACTTGTTACTAGGTGGTCAGCGCCTGCTGGGGGAAGACGTTGAAGATTATGATAATAACACAGCCAAACGACAGCTTAATTCAATTCAATTCAATTTTATTTATATAGCGTCTAATACAACAGATGTTGTCTCTAGACGCTTTCCACAGACCCAGAACATGAACATAAACCCCCGAGCACATATTACATAAACAATGGCAGGTAAAAACTCCCCTAGTGGGAGAAAAGCCTTAAGCCAAACAGTGGCAAGGAAAAACTCCCCTTTAGGAGGGAAGAAACCTTGAGCAGGACCAGGCTCATAAGGGGGGACCTTCCTGCCGAAGATCCTCAGCATTGCACAGGATCTTATGTACACAGCTAGTGGAGACAAGTTCCTCACTCCGAAGCACATAGGACTGGCCAGTACCCTTCATCAAGCTAAACGTTCGAAGGAGTTGGTGAACATGTTTCACCAGGCAGGTCATGTTATGAGTTACCGTGAGGTAATCAAACTTGACACTGCACTGGCTAAGACGACCTTGGAAACCATGGGGGATGATGGTGCAGTTGTTCCACAAAATCTGATATAGGGTCGCTTTGTTCATTTCTCAGCGGACAATGTTGACATCAACGAATACACTCTGGAGGGAAAAGGGACATTCCATGCCACTCAAGTGGCTGCCTGGCAATGTGGTCCACCTGAAGGTGATCTCCTTGAAGGAATTGATCTTTACTCCAAGTCAGAAACCCTCAATATCCCCAAGGCAATGACGAATATAGTACCTGCACCAAAGAGGAATCACAGAGCGGACTGTAGTAGCAGACTGTTTCACACAGCCATCTGAACAATGATGCATAACTGTGGGTCCGAGGACATTAAGCTTTCTTGGGTATAATCTATTGCTTCAGCCATGGTTTCTGTCGCCAACTGACTAATTCAGACCTACAAGAGTGAGTTTTCTTAGAATACGAATGCAAAGTCTAAGACATCGATATGTATTTATTTAGCTAGCTCATTGAGCCAGTAATGTTAGCTAGCCACTAACGTTAGCTAATCTCAGCAACTAGCTAGCTAACATTAGCTAGTTAGGCTTCTTTTAGTGATCAAAAATGCTAAAAATATATACTGCGATTATTTAAACTACATAAAACATGTCACATTATCAAAATATACACTGGACATGAATTTACCTGTTAGCTGTCTCATGTTTCCGATCAGCCGTTCTGAGAAGTGTGAGAAAAGCTAAGCTTGGGGGGTGGGGTGATATTGGGGATGGCAAAGGTTCCACTCCAGCACATTTGATACATTTTACCTCAAAACAAAATACAAAGTAAGTAAAAGTAGCCTAATAATAATGATAATAATTGAGTAATTATTCATAGTTAAAAACAACTATTTTTGTAATATCTAAGCAGTATCTTCACATTACATCTCAATTCTGAATATGGCATCGAATTGCCCATGTAGGAAAACTTACAAAAGCACTTTTAATTCATGTTTGTACCTTGTTTAGTCAAAAAGATATACTGAAAAATAGATTTCAGCCTGGCAGTGGCGGCCATGTTGGATTTCTCAATTTTGAGGCATTTTGGGACATTTTTGAGCTTCATATACAGCAGATTTGGATTCAGCACCCCTTAATACCCCTAGAAATGTTGTATATTATAAATATTCACAAAATGCCTTCGGGGTTCTGATTTTGTGAAAATTGACCCTGTCTATATGGCTTTTTCTGTTGGTTATGGTACCTCAGTTGTTTGTTTTTCGGTAAGCTTAATAAATATTATTTGTTTCACTTCTGTCTCTTGTCCCCTATTTTGCCATGACTTAGAGCCGGTGATGACATAGTAAACCTCTAGTTAGTGTTACTAAACCTCTAGTTAGTGTTACTAAACCTCTAGTTAGTATTTAGTAAACCTCTAGTTAGTGTTAGTTAACCTCTAGTTAGTGTTAGTAAACTACTAGTTAGTGTTTAGTAAAGCTCTAGTTAGTGTTAGTTAACCTCTAGTTAGTGTTTAGTAAACCTCTAGTTAGTGCTAGTAAACCTAGTTAGTGTTGGTAAACTACTAGTTAGTGTTAGTAAACCTCTAGTTAGTGTTGGTAAACTACTAGTTAGTGTTAGTAAACCTCTAGTTAGTGTTCAGTAAACATCTAGTTAGTGTTCAGTAAACCTCTAGTTAGTGTTAGTAAACCTCTAGTTAGTGTTAGTAAACCTCTAGTTAGTGTTTAGTAAACCTCTAGTTAGTGCTAGTAAACCTCTAGTTAGTGTTTAGTAAACCTCTAGTTAGTGTTCAGTAAACATCTAGTTAGTGTTCAGTAAACCTCTAGTTAGTGTTAGTAAACCTCTAGTTAGTGCTAGTAAACCTCTAGTTAGTGTTTAGTAAACCTCTAGTTAGTGCTAGTAAACCTCTAGTTAGTGTTGGTAAACTACTAGTTAGTGTTTAGTAAACCTCTAGTTAGTGTTTAGTAAACTACTAGTTAGTGTTAGTTAACCTCTAGTTAGTGTTTAGTAAACCTCTAGTTAGTGCTAGTAAACCTAGTTAGTGTTGGTAAACTACTAGTTAGTGTTAGTAAACCTCTAGTTAGTGTTGGTAAACTACTAGTTAGTGTTAGTAAACCTCTAGTTAGTGTTCAGTAAACATCTAGTTAGTGTTCAGTAAACCTCTAGTTAGTGTTAGTAAACCTCTAGTTAGTGTTAGTAAACCTCTAGTTAGTGTTTAGTAAACCTCTAGTTAGTGCTAGTAAACCTCTAGTTAGTGTTTAGTAAACCTCTAGTTAGTGTTCAGTAAACATCTAGTTAGTGTTCAGTAAACCTCTAGTTAGTGTTAGTAAACCTCTAGTTAGTGCTAGTAAACCTCTAGTTAGTGTTTAGTAAACCTCTAGTTAGTGCTAGTAAACCTCTAGTTAGTGTTGGTAAACTACTAGTTAGTGTTTAGTAAACCTCTAGTTAGTGTTTAGTAAACCTCTAGTTAGTGTTTAGTAAACATCTAGTTAGTGCTAGTAAACCTCTAGTTAGTGTTGGTAAACTACTAGTTAGTGTTAGTAAACATCTAGTTAGTGTTAGTAAACTACTAGTTAGTGTTTAGTAAACCTCTAGTTAGTGTTGGTAAACTACTAGTTAGTGTTAGTAAACCTCTAGTTAGTGTTTAGTAAACCTCTAGTTAGTGTTTAGTAAACCTCTAGTTAGTGTTGGTAAACTACTAGTTAGTGTTAGTAAACCTCTAGTTAGTGTTTAGTAAACCTCTAGTTAGTGTTAGTAAACCTCTAGTTAGTGTTAGTAAACCTCTAGTTAGTGTTTAGTAAACCTCTAGTTAGTGCTAGTAAACCTCTAGTTAGTGCTAGTAAACCTCTAGTTAGTGCTAGTAAACCTCTAGTTAGTGTTTAGTAAACCTCTAGTTAGTGCTAGTAAACCTCTAGTTAGTGTTGGTAAACTACTAGTTAGTGTTGGTAAACTACTAGTTAGTGTTTAGTAAACCTCTAGTTAGTGTTTAGTAAACCTCTAGTTAGTGCTAGTAAACCTCTAGTTAGTGTTTAGTAAACCTCTAGTTAGTGTTTAGTAAACCTCTAGTTAGTGTCAGTAAACTACTAGTTAGTGTTAGTAAACCTCTAGTTAGTGTTAGTAAACTACTAGTTAGTGTTAGTAAACTTCTAGTTAATGTTAGTAAACCTCTAGTTAGTGTTAGTAAACCTCTAGTAAGTTAGTATTGTGTAAACCTCTAGTTAGTGTCAGTAAACTACTAGTTAGTGTTAGTAAACCTCTAGTTAGTGTTAGTAAACTACTAGTTAGTGTTGGTAAACTACTAGTTAGTGTTTAGTAAACCTCTAGTTAGTGTTAGTAAACTTCTAGTTAATGTTAGTAAACCTCTAGTTAATGTTAGTAAACCTCTAGTTAGTGTTTAGTAAACATCTAGTTAGTGTTCAGTAAACCTCTAGTTAGTGTTTAGTAAACCTCTAGTTAGTGTTTAGTAAACCTCTAGTTAGTGTTAGTAAACTACTAGTTAGTGTTAGTAAACCTCTAGTTAGTGTTAGTAAACTACTAGTTAGTGTTTAGTAAACCTTTAGTTAGTGTTAGTAAACTTCTAGTTAATGTTAGTAAACCTCTAGTTAATGTTAGTAAACCTCTAGTTAGTGTTTAGTAAACATCTAGTTAGTGTTTAGTAAACCTCTAGTTAGTGTTAGTAAACTACTAGTTAGTGTTAGTAAACCTCTAGTTAGTGTTAGTAAACTACTAGTTAGTGTTTAGTAAACCTTTAGTTAGTGTTAGTAAACTTCTAGTTAATGTTAGTAAACCTCTAGTTAATGTTAGTAAACCTCTAGTTAGTGTTTAGTAAACCTCTAGTTAGTGTTTAGTAAACCTCTAGTTAGTGTTAGTAAACTACTAGTTAGTGTTAGTAAACTACTAGTTAGTGTTTAGTAAACCTCTAGTTAGTGTTAATAAACCTCTAGTTAGTGTTTAATAAACCTCTAGTTAGTGTTAGTAAACCTCTAGTTAGTGTTTAGTAAACATCTAGTTAGTGTTTAGTAAACCTCTAGTTAGTGTTAGTAAACTACTAGTTAGTGTTAGTAAACCTCTAGTTAGTGTTAGTAAACCTCTAGTTAATGTTAGTAAACCTCTAGTTAGTGTTTAGTAAACATCTAGTTAGTGTTTAGTAAACCTCTAGTTAGTGTTAGTAAACTACTAGTTAGTGTTTAGTAAACCTCTAGTTAATGTTAGTAAACCTCTAGTTAGTGTTTAATAAACCTCTAGTTAGTGTTAGTAAACCTCTAGTTAGTGTTTAGTAAACTACTAGTTAGTGTTTAGTGAACCTCTAGTTAGTGTAAGTAAACCTCTAGTTAGTGTTTAATAAACCTCTAGTTAGTGTTAGTAAACCTCTAGTTAGTGTTTAGTAAACTACTAGTTAGTGTTTAGTAAACCTCTAGTTAATGTTAGTAAACCTCTAGTTAGTGTTTAGTAAACATCTAGTTAGTGTTTAGTAAACCTCTAGTTAGTGTTAGTAAACTACTAGTTAGTGTTTAGTAAACCTCTAGTTAGTGTTTAGTAAACCTCTAGTTAGTGTTTAGTAAACCTCTAGTTAATGTTAGTAAACCTCTAGTTAGTGTTTAATAAACCTCTAGTTAGTGTTAGTAAACCTCTAGTTAGTGTTTAGTAAACTACTAGTTAGTGTTTAGTGAACCTCTAGTTAGTGTTAGTAAACCTCTAGTTAGTGTTTAATAAACCTCTAGTTAGTGTTAGTAAACCTCTAGTTAGTGTTTAGTAAACTACTAGTTAGTGTTTAGTAAACCTCTAGTTAGTGTTAGTAAACCACTAGTTAATGTTAGTAAACCTCTAGTTAGTGTTAGTAAACCTCTAGTTAGTGTTAGTAAACCACTAGTTAGTGTTCAGTAAACCTTTAGTTAGTGTTTAGTAAACCTTTAGTTAGTGTTAGTAAACCTCTAGTTAGTGCTAGTAAACCTCTAGTTAGTGTTTAGTAAACCTCTAGTTAGTGTTAGTAAACTACTAGTTAGTGTTTAGTAAACCTCTAGTTAGTGTTTAGTAAACCTCTAGTTAGTGTTTAGTAAACCTCTAGTTAATGTTAGTAAACCTCTAGTTAGTGTTTAATAAACCTCTAGTTAGTGTTAGTAAACCTCTAGTTAGTGTTTAGTAAACTACTAGTTAGTGTTTAGTGAACCTCTAGTTAGTGTTTAATAAACCTCTAGTTAGTGTTAGTAAACCTCTAGTTAGTGTTTAATAAACCTCTAGTTAGTGTTAGTAAACCTCTAGTTAGTGTTTAGTAAACTACTAGTTAGTGTTTAGTAAACCTCTAGTTAGTGTTAGTAAACCACTAGTTAATGTTAGTAAACCTCTAGTTAGTGTTAGTAAACCTCTAGTTAGTGTTAGTAAACCACTAGTTAGTGTTCAGTAAACCTTTAGTTAGTGTTAGTAAACCTCTAGTTAGTGTTAGTAAACCTCTAGTTAGTGTTAGTAAACCTCTAGTTAGTGTTTAGTAAACCTCTAGTTAGTGTTTAGTAAACCTCTAGTTAGTGTTCAGTAAACCTCTAGTTAGTGTTAGTAAACCTCTAGTTAGTGTTAGTAAACCTCTAGTTAGTGTTTAGTAAACCTCTAGTTAGTGTTAGTAAACCTCTAGTTAGTGTTAGTAAACCACTAGTTAGTGTTCAGTAAACCTTTAGTTAGTGTTTAGTAAACCTTTAGTTAGTGTTTAGTAAACCTCTAGTTAGTGTTAGTAAACCTCTAGTTAGTGTTTAGTAAACCTCTAGTTAGTGTTTAGTAAACCTCTAGTTAGTGTTTAGTAAACCTCTAGTTAGTGTTAGTAAACCTCTAGTTAGTGTTAGTAAACCTCTAGTTAGTGTTTAGTAAACCTCTAGTTAGTGTTAGTAAACCTCTAGTTAGTGTTAGTAAACCTCTAGTTAGTGTTTAGTAAACCTCTAGTTAGTGTTAGTAAACCTCTAGTTAGTGTTAGTAAACCTCTAGTTAGTGTTTAGTAAACCTCTAGTTAGTGTTTAGTAAACCTCTAGTTAGTGTTTAGTAAACCTCTAGTTAGTGTTTAGTAAACCTCTAGTTAGTGTTAGTAAACTACTAGTTAGTGTTAGTAAACCTCTAGTTAGTGTTTAGTAAACCTCTAGTTAGTGTTAGTAAACCTCTAGTTAGTGTTTAGTAAACCTCTAGTTAGTGTTAGTAAACTACTAGTTAGTGTTTAGATAACTCTAGTTAGTGTTTAGTAAACCTCTAGTTAGTGTTAGTAAACCACTAGTTAGTGTTCAGTACACCTTTAGTTAGTGTTTAGTAAACCTTTAGTTAGTGTTTAGTAAACCTCTAGTTAGTGTTAGTAAACCTCTAGTTAGTGTTAGTAAACCTCTAGTTAGTGTTTAGTAAACCTCTAGTTAGTGTTTAGTAAACCTCTAGTTAGTGTTAGTAAACTACTAGTTAGTGTTAGTAAACCTCTAGTTAGTGTTTAGTAAACCTCTAGTTAGTGTTTAGTAAACCTCTAGTTAGTGTTAGTAAACCTCTAGTTAGTGTTAGTAAACCTCTAGTTAGTGTTTAGTAAACCTCTAGTTAGTGTTAGTAAACCTCTAGTTAGTGCTAGTAATAGACTAGACGGGATGTACCAAAAAGTGAATGTAAGGAGCATTTATGGGTACAAGTCGGGAACCGACCTACTTTACATATTTCAAGGGTGCTGAATCCAAAAAAAACGGTACCCGAGCAAAATTGTGAGTTTTTGACCTTCTAATTTGCATATCAAAATGGCCGCCAAACTGCCTGTCTTGCTCAGTCGTTGGAGCATTTTCCCCAAGTCTTTTTGTAAGTAGGCATTCAAAGATGATGAATTAAGTGTCTAGATCTATAGTCTAGGGTCAGAGCAAGGATATAGTGGAGGCTCAGTGCCTTTTTATGTATATATATGCAAAATACCAACTTTTGAGGTGAAATTAAGCATTATTTGTGTCATTTTTAAGGCCGACATAAATATTCAGTCAATATCACTCTTAAATGTTCCCAGTGTGTATATGATATGTGATGTATTCCATATTACATAATAATTAAGAAAAACACCATTGCAAGTTGTCTGAAATTTTTTTATGCAAACAAAGCATAATGCTCTTAATTCAAACATCGAAAAATTTAAGTGAATAGGGAAAAAAAACATGAAACTTCCCTTGAACAGTTCTACAGACCAGATCTTGTTTCTGTATATTTTCTTTGGCTATAGGTGGCTGTAGGTGGCTGCAGGTGGCTATAGGTGGTTGCAGGTGGCTATAGATGGCTGCAGGTTGCTATAGGTGGCTGCAGGTGGCTATAAGTGGCTATAGATGGCTGCAGGTGGCTATAGGTGGCTGCAGGTGGCTATAGGTGGCTGCAGGTGGCTGCAGGTGGCTGTAGGTGGCTGCAGGCGGCTATAGGTGGCTGCAGGTGGCTATAAGTGGCTATAGATGGCTGCAGGTGGCTATAGATGGCTGCAGGTGGCTGCAGGTGGCTGTAGGTGGCTGTAGGTGACTATAGGTGGCTGCAGGTGGCTGCAGGTGGCTGTAGGTGGCTGTAGGTGACTATAGGTGGCTGCAGGTGGCTATAGGTGGCTATAGATGGCTGCAGGTGGCTATAGGTGACTATAGATGGCTGCAGGTGGCTATAGGTGGCTGCAGGTGGCTATAGGTGGCTGTAGGTGGCTGCAGGTTGCTGTAGGTTGCTGTAGGTGGCTGTAGGTGGCTGCAGGTTGCTGTAGGTGGCTATAGGTGGCTGTAGGTGGCTATAGGTGGCTGCAGGTGACTATAAGTGGCTGCAGGTTGCTATAGGTGGCTGTAGGTGGCTGCAGGTTGCTATAGGTGGCTGCAGGTGGCTGTAGGTTGCTATAGGTGGCTGCAGGTTGCTATAGGTGGCTGCAGGTGGCTATAGGTTGCTATAGGTGGCTGCAGGTGGCTATAGGTTGCTATAGGTGGCTGCAGGTTGCTGTAGGTGGCTGTAGGTGGCTGCAGGTGGCTATAGGTGGCTGCAGGTGGCTATAGGTGGCTGCAGGTGACTATAAGTGGCTGCAGGTTGCTATAGGTGGCTGTAGGTGGCTGCAGGTTGCTATACGTGGCTGCAGGTGGCTGTAGGTTGCTATAGGTGGCTGCAGGTTGCTATAGGTGGCTGCAGGTGGCTATAGGTTGCTATAGGTGGCTGCAGGTGGCTATAGGTTGCTATAGGTGGCTGCAGGTTGCTGTAGGTGGCTGCAGGTTGCTGTAGGTGGCTATAGGTTGCTGTAGGTGGCTGCAGGTTGCTGTAGGTGGCTATAGGTGGCTGCAGGTGGCTATAGGTGGCTGCAGCCAGCTATAGGTGGCTGCAGGTAGCTATAGGTGGCTGGAGGTGACTATAGGTACCAAAGCGTGTGAAACTGTTACGATCCTCTTTGCTGTTAATTCACCTCAGGCAAAGGGTCCTCAGCGATGGGACTGACCATGCTATGTACTGATCTAAATATTCAACTTGGTACGTTTCATGGTGGTCTCTTTTTGAATATTTTTCCCTATTTACCTGGGTTTTTAGAGAATTTAGAGAACAAATGCTTAATTTGCAAAAAAAAAAAAAAAAAAAAAAAAAACATGAAATCCCAGACAACTTGCAATGGATTTTTTTCTTTGTTATCATATAATATGGTGTACATCATATGTCATATCAACAGGGAAAATTTCAGAGTAACTTTTATTTAATATTTATGTCGGCCTTAAAAAATTACACAAATAATGCTTAATTTCACCTTAAAAGTTGGTATTTTGCATATATATATATATACATAAAGAAGGCACTGAGCCTCCACTATATCCTTGTTTGACCCTTGACTATCGATCTAGAAACTTAATTTCCTCATCTTGATTGCCTACTTACAAAAAAAATAGGAGGAAATGGTCCAATAACTGTGCAAGATGGGCAATTTGGCGGCCATTTTAATATGCAAATTAGAAGGTCAAAAACTCAAAATTTCACTCGGGTACCGGTTTTTTTGGACTCAGCACCCTTGAAATATGTAAGGTAGGCCGGTTCCCGACTTGTACCCATAAATGCTCCTTACTTCTTATAAAAGGCCTTTTTTCTGAAATCCGTCTAGACTATAAACCTCTAGTTAGTGTTTAGTAAACCTCTAGTTAGTGTTAGTAAACCTCTAGTTAGTGTTTAGATAACTCTAGTTAGTGTTAGTAAACCTCTAGTTAGTGTTTAGTAAACCTCTAGTAAGTTAGTATTTAGTAAACCTCTAGTTAGTGTTTAGTAAACCACTAGTTAGTGTTAATAAACCTCTAGTTAGTGTTAGTAAACCTCTAGTTAGTGTTTAGTAAACCTCTAGTTAGTGTTTAGTAAACCTCTAGTTAGTGTTAGTAAACCTCTAGTTAGTGTTAGTAAACCTCTAGTTAGTGTTTAGTAAACCTCTAGTTAGTGTTAGTAAACCTCTAGTTAGTGCTAGTAAACCTCTAGTTAGTGTTTAGTAAACCTCTAGTTAGTGTTAGTAAACCTCTAGTTAGTGTTTAGTAAACCTCTAGTTAGTGTTTAGTAAACCTCTAGTTAGTGTTAGTAAACTACTAGTTAGTGTTAGTAAACCTCTAGTTAGTGTTTAGTAAACCTCTAGTTAGTGTTTAGTAAACCTCTAGTTAGTGTTAGTAAACCTCTAGTTAGTGTTAGTAAACCTCTAGTTAGTGTTTAGTAAACCTCTAGTTAGTGTTATTAAACCTCTAGTTAGTGCTAGTAAACCTCTAGTTAGTGTTTAGTAAACCTCTAGTTAGTGTTAGTAAACCTCTAGTTAGTGTTTAGATAACTCTAGTTAGTGTTAGTAAACCTCTAGTTAGTGTTTAGTAAACCTCTAGTAAGTTAGTATTTAGTAAACCTCTAGTTAGTGTTTAGTAAACCACTAGTTAGTGTTAATAAACCTCTAGTTAGTGTTAGTAAACCTCTAGTTAGTGTTTAGTAAACCTCTAGTTAGTGTTTAGTAAACCTCTAGTTAGTGTTAGTAAACCTCTAGTTAGTGTTAGTAAACCTCTAGTTAGTGTTAGTAAACCTCTAGTTAGTGTTTAGTAAACCTCTAGTTAGTGTTAGTAAACCTCTAGTTAGTGCTAGTAAACCTCTAGTTAGTGTTTAGTAAACCTCTAGTTAGTGTTAGTAAACCTCTAGTTAGTGCTAGTAAACCTCTAGTTAGTGTTTAGTAAACCTCTAGTTAGTGTTTAGTAAACATCTAGTTAGTGTTTAGTAAACCTCTAGTAAGTTAGTATTTAGTAAACCTCTAGTTAGTGTTTAGTAAACCTCTAGTTAGTGTTTAGTAAACCTCTAGTTAGTGTTTAGTAAACCTCTAGTTAGTGTTAGTAAACCTCTAGTTAGTGTTTAGTAAACATCTAGTTAGTGTTTAGTAAACATCTAGTTAGTGTTTAGTAAACATCTAGTTAGTGTTTAGTAAACCTCTAGTTAGTGTTAATAAACCTCTAGTTAGTGTTAGTAAACCTCTAGTTAGTGTTTAGTAAACCTCTAGTTAGTGTTTAGTAAACCTCTAGTTAGTGTTAATAAACCTCTAGTTAGTGTTAGTAAACCTCTAGTTAGTGTTTAGTAAACCTCTAGTTAGTGTTTAGTAAACCACTAGTGAGTGTTAGTAAACTACTAGTTAGTGTTTAGTAAACCTCTAGTTAGTGTTTGTAAACTACTAGTTAGTGTTTAGTAAACATCTAGTTAGTGTTTAGTAAACCTCTAGTTAGTGTTAATAAACCTCAAGTTAGTGTTAGTAAACCTCTAGTTAGTGTTTAGTAAACCTCTAGTTAGTGTTTAGTAAACCTCTAGTTAGTGTTAATAAACCTCTAGTTAGTGTTAGTAAACCTCTAGTTAGTGTTAGTAAACCTCTAGTTAGTGTTCAATAAACCTCTAGTTAGTGTTTAGTAAACCTCTAGTTAGTGTTAGTAAACCTCTAGTTAGTGTTCAATAAACCTCTAGTTAGTGTTTAGTAAACCTCTAGTTAGTGCTAGTAAACCTCTAGTTAGTGTTTAGTAAACCTCTAGTTAGTGTTAGTAAACCTCTAGTTAGTGTTTAGTAAACCTCTAGTTAGTGTTAGTAAACCTCTAGTTAGTGTTTAGTAAACCTCTAGTTAGTGTTAGTAAACCTCTAGTTAGTGTTCAGTAAACATCTAGTTAGTGTTTAGTAAACCTCTAGTTAGTGTCAGTAAACTACTAGTTAGTGTTAGTAAACCTCTAGTTAGTGTTAGTAAACTACTAGTTAGTGTTAGTAAACTTCTAGTTAATGTTAGTAAACCTCTAGTTAGTGTTAGTAAACCTCTAGTAAGTTAGTATTTAGTAAACCTCTAGTTAGTGTTCAGTAAACATCTAGTTAGTGTTAGTAAACCTCTAGTTAGTGTTAGTAAACTACTAGTTAATGTTAGTAAACCTCTAGTTAGTGTTTAGTAAACTACTAGTTAGTGTTCAGTAAACCTCTAGTTAGTGTTTAGTAAACCTCTAGTTAGTGTTCAGTAAACATCTAGTTAGTGTTAGTAAACCGCTAGTTAGTGTTAGTAAACCTCTAGTTAGTGTTAGTAAACTACTAGTTAATGTTAGTAAACCTCTAGTTAGTGTTTAGTAAACTACTAGTTAGTGTTCAGTAAACCTCTAGTTAGTTAGTATTTAGTAAACCTCTAGTTAGTGTTAGTTAACCTCTAGTTAGTGTTTAGTAAACCTCTAGTTAGTGTTTAGTAAACCTCTAGTTAGTGTTAGTAAACCTCTAGTTAGTGTTAGTAAACCTCTAGTTAGTGTTCATAAACCTCTAGTTAGTGTTAGTATACCTCTAGTTAGTGTTAGTAAACCTCTAGTTAGTGTTAGTAAACCTCTAGTTAGTTAGTGTTTAGTAAACCTCTAGTTAGTGTTAGTATACCTCTAGTTAGTGTTAGTAAACCTCTAGTTAGTGTTAGTAATCTGTGAACTGACCTCAGAGTCTCCAGTCTGCAGTCTGGACTCTCCAAGAAACCACACAGATGTTTCACTCCTGAATCCTGCAGGTAGTTCAGACTCAGGTCCAGATGTTTCAGGTGGGAGGGGTTGGACTTCAGAGATGAGACCAGAGAAGAACAGCTGATCTCTGACAACCTGCAACTCTGCAATCTGAACAAAAAGTAAGTTCTTCAAATATCAACTTAGTCATCAGGTTCATGTGGGTCATCACTGGTATCTGGACTTTATAAAACAGGTTTTAAATTCTATTATATCCATGATGTTGGTTCCTGGTTGTTCCTCTGACACGTTCACCTTTTAATGAACATTCTGAAGTTTTCTGCTAGAACAGAACAGAACAGAACAGAATAGAATAGAATAGAATAGAATATAATAGAATAGAATAGAATAGAACAGAACAGAATAGAATAGAATATAATATAATAGAATAGAGAGCTCCAGGTTCCTGGGCCTTCAGATCAGTGAAGCCTCAGCTGGAACAGCAGAACACACTGCAGCTCTGGTGGAGAAAGCTCCACCCCCTCACAACGTACAATACAATACTTACAAAAGCACAAGTAAAATGTGCAATAAATCTCTCATCTACCTGGTAAATGTCCTGTATTTAACGGTGATGCAACTCAGGGTCCTCAGCTATACAAGGACATTGTATACGGTGTATATACTTTTGTATTATATGTACAATAATTTTTATGGACAGGATTTCTAGGCGCAGGCAGGGGCCGGAGGGGATCCGGTTTGGGAACCTCAGGATTTCATCTCTGCTTTTTGCAGATGATGTTGTCCTGTTGGCTTCATTGGGCCGGGACCTTCAGCATGTGCTGGGGCGGTTTGAGGCCGAGTGCGACGCGGCAGGGATGAGAATCAGCACCTCCAAAACCGAGGCCATGGTTCTCCATCAGGAAAGGGTGGTGTGCCTTCTCCGGGTGGGTGGAGAAGTCCTGCCTCAGGTGGAGGAGTTCAAGTATCTCGGGGTCTTGTTCACGAGTGAGGGAACGATGGAGCAGGAGATTGACAGACGGATCGGTGCAGCATCCGCAGTTATGCGGTCAATGTACCGGACCGTCGTGGTGAAGAAGGAAGGCGAAAGGCGAAGCTCTCGATTTACCGGTCAATCTACCCCCCTACCCTCACCTACCGTCATGAACTTTGGGTAGTGACCGAAAGGACAAGATCGCGGATACAAGCGGCCGAGATGAGTTTCCTCCGCAGGGCGGCTGGACGCTCCGTTAGAGATTAGTTTCCTCCGCAGGGCGGCTGGACGCTCCCTTAGAGATGAGTTTCCTACGCAGGGTGGCTGGACGCTCCCTTAGAGATGAGTTTCCTCCGCAGGGTGGCTGGACGCTCCCTTAGAGATGAGTTTCCTCCGCAGGGTGGCTGGACGCTCCCTTAGAGATGAGTTTCCTCCGCAGGGCGGCTGGACGCTCCCTTAGAGATGAGTTTCCTCCGCAGGGCGGCTGGACGCTCCCTTAGAGATGAGTTTCCTCCGCAGGGCGGCTGGACGCTCCCTTAGAGATGAGTTTCCTCCCTTAGAGATGAGTTTCCTCCGCAGGGTGGCTGGACGCTCCCTTAGAGATAGGGTGAGGAGTTCGGTCACCCGGGAGGAGCTCGGAGTCGAGCCGCTGCTCCTTCACATTGAGAGGAGTCAGCTGAGGTGGCTTGGGCATCTGTACCGGATGCCTCCTGGACGCCTCCCTAGGGAGGTGTTCCAGGCATGTCCCTCCTCCCTAGGGAGGTGTTCCAGGCATGTCCCACCGGGAGGAGACCCCGGGGAAGACCCAGGACACGCTGGACAGACTATGTCTCTCGGCTGGCCTGGGAACGCCTCGGACTCCCCTCGGAAGAGCTGGAGGAAGAGCTGGAGGAAGAGATGGGGGAAGAGATGGGGGAAGAGCTGGAGGAAGAGCTGGGGGAAGAGATGGAGGAAGAGCTGGAGGAAGAGATGGAGGAAGAGCTGGAGGAAGAGCTGGAGGAAGAGATGGGGGAAGAGCTGGAGGAAGAGCTGGAGGAAGAGCTGGGGGAAGAGATGGAGGAAGAGATGGAGGAAGAGCTGGAGGAAGAGATGGAGGAAGAGCTGGAGGAAGAGCTGGAGGAAGAGCTGGAGGAAGAGCTGGAGGAAGAGATGGAGGAAGAGCTGGAGGAAGAACTGGAGGAAGAGATGGAGGAAGAGCTGGAGGAAGAGCTGGAGGAAGAACTGGAGGAAGAGCTGGAGGAAGAGCTGGAGGAAGAGCTGGAGGAAGAGATGGAGGAAGAACTGGAGGAAGAGCTGGTGGAAGAACTGGAGGAAGAGCTGGAGGAAGAGCTGGAAGAAGAGCTGGAGGAAGAGCTGGAGGAAGAGATGGAGGAAGAGCTGGAGGAAGAGCTGGAAGAAGAAGAGCTGGAGGAAGAGATGGAGGAAGAGCTGGAGGAAGAGCTGGAGGAAGAGCTGGAGGAAGAGCTGGAGGAAGAGATGGAGGAAGAGCTGGAGGAAGAGCTGGAGGAAGAACTGGAGGAAGAGATGGAGGAAGAGCTGGAGGAAGAGCTGGAGGAAGAGCTGGAGGAAGTGTCTGGAGGAAGAGCTGGAGGAAGAGATGGAGGAAGAGCTGGAGGAAGAGCTGGAGGAAGAGATGGAGGAAGAGCTGGAGGAAGAGCTGGAGGAAGAGATGGAGGAAGAGCTGGAGGAAGAGCTGGAGGAAGAGATGGAGGAAGAGCTGGAGGAAGAGCTGGAGGAAGAGATGGAGGAAGAGCTGGAGGAAGAGCTGGAGGAAGAGCTGGAAGAAGAAGAGCTGGAGGAAGAGATGGAGGAAGAGCTGGAGGAAGAGCTGGAGGAAGAGCTGGAGGAAGAGCTGGAGGAAGAGATGGAGGAAGAGCTGGAGGAAGAACTGGAGGAAGAGATGGAGGAAGAGCTGGAGGAAGAGCTGGAGGAAGAACTGGAGGAAGAGCTGGAGGAAGAGCTGGAGGAAGAGCTGGAGGAAGAGATGGAGGAAGAACTGGAGGAAGAGCTGGTGGAAGAACTGGAGGAAGAGCTGGAGGAAGAGCTGGAAGAAGAGCTGGAGGAAGAGCTGGAGGAAGAGATGGAGGAAGAGCTGGAGGAAGAGCTGGAAGAAGAAGAGCTGGAGGAAGAGATGGAGGAAGAGCTGGAGGAAGAGCTGGAGGAAGAGCTGGAGGAAGAGCTGGAGGAAGAGATGGAGGAAGAGCTGGAGGAAGAGCTGGAGGAAGAACTGGAGGAAGAGATGGAGGAAGAGCTGGAGGAAGAGCTGGAGGAAGTGTCTGGAGGAAGAGCTGGAGGAAGAGATGGAGGAAGAGCTGGAGGAAGAGCTGGAGGAAGAGATGGAGGAAGAGCTGGAGGAAGAGCTGGAGGAAGAGATGGAGGAAGAGCTGGAGGAAGAGCTGGAGGAAGAGATGGAGGAAGAGCTGGAGGAAGAGCTGGAGGAAGAGATGGAGGAAGAGCTGGAGGAAGAGCTGGAGGAAGAGATGGAGGAAGAGCTGGAGGAAGAGCTGGAGGAAGAGCTGGAAGAAGAAGAGCTGGAGGAAGAGATGGAGGAAGAGATGGAGGAAGAGCTGGAGGAAGAGCTGGAGGAAGAGCTGGAAGAAGAAGAGCTGGAGGAAGAGCTGGAGGAAGAGCTGGAGGAAGAGCTGGAGGAAGAGATGGAGGAAGAGCTGGAGGAAGAGCTGGAGGAAGAACTGGAGGAAGAGATGGAGGAAGAACTGGAGGAAGAGCTGGAGGAAGAACTGGAGGAAGAGATGGAGGAAGAGCTGGAGGAAGAGCTGGAGGAAGAGCTGGAGGAAGAGCTGGAGGAAGAGTCTGGGGTGAAGGAAGTCTGGGCATCCCTGCTGAGGCTGCTGCCCCCGCGACCCGGGAACGGATAAAGCGGAAGAAGATGATGATGATGTACAATCATTATTTGTATTACATGTTATTGCAATATATGTTGACTGTCGTTATATAGTTATTTATCCTTTTGTTATTTATGTGTATTTCTGACTTGCCTGACTTTGAGAGAACGCAAAAGAATTCCAATGTACCGGTACCGTCTGGTGCAAATGCTAATAAACCTCTATTCTATTCTATTTGTATTTCATTCTTTTCTATTTTTATTTTATTCTATTCTATCACTTTAGTATTTTATTTTATTTTACTTTATACCACGGTCTGTGTGAATACTGGATTCTGATTGGCTGACAGGTGGAGGTTAAAAGTGATTATCTAGCTACCTAGAAAACAAGTTTGGTCAAATTGTCAGATAACTTTAATATCATTGTGCTGGATCAACTGCCAGGTGGTAACCACGGCAACGGAGATTCAGAGAAGAGCCGGCTACCGCAGGATGGAGACATGAGTGATTTTCTCATTTCTTTTAATTTATTTGGTGAATATAACAATTTTGATGACTGGGATGCAGAAGAGGAGAGAAAAGAAAATAGCTGAGCGGAGCTGAGCGGACTAGAATATCTCCCGTTACCAAGGAAACTGAGTTATGGCTTGTTAAAAAACTTCCAACGGCTGGTTGAGAGATTAAATAGTCGCTCAGCCGCTCCGCTGTGGCTTGTTATAAAACGATGATTTACACTGAAAGCACATTAAAGCAGGAATAACTGATTTAATATTTATGTTTTTTGGTAAGTGACCGTGGTATAAGTGGATAATGTCCTTCCAGGTGACATTATCATAAATATATGGACTTCGCGGAGGCAAACGTACTCCCCACGTACTCCATATATTTCTGATAATGTTCAGCTCGTCGGGCATTATCCCTTACATATTCTATTCTATTCTATTTTAGACAGAACTTTTAGAGCCAGTTCCATGTTTGGAGGATGATAAGTGGATAAATGTGGAAACATCTCCAGTGGACTGACCTCAGAGTGTCCAGTCTACAGTTTGGACTCTCCAGTCCACCAGACAGAACCTTCACTCCTGAATCCTTCAGGTGCTGGTTCTTACTCAGGTCCAGTTGTGTCAGATGGGAGGGGTTGGACTTCAGAGCGGACGCAACAACTTCACAGTGAGTCTCTGAGAGAACACAACCAACAAATCTGTGATGAGAGAAAACATGAAGTCAGTTGTAATAAAGTCTGATTTAAAGCCAGACTGACCCACAGGAGTTACAGGACGGTGCAGGAGATCACAGAACCAGAGTTACTAGAATTAAAGTCACGTACCAAGTACAACTGTGTCCACATAAAACTATTGTAGGTTTACAACTCTGAGCCGTTTAAACTTGTAAACTTCTTCAATAGGGGACTAACAATATATCTGCCACGAAATGTCACGATACACAAACGTCACGATACGTGTGGTGGAGGTGACAAACTGTAGCTGATATTGGGTTATTAATATTAATCTATTGTGTTTACTAGTAACATCCTATTGGTGCAGCGGGATCACGTGACGACCGCGACCCGCCGACCAAAATCTGACTACGCTCTAGAAACTAGTACCGTTTTACCAAAATCTGACTACGCTCTAGAAACTAGTACCGTTTTACCAAAATCTGACTACGCTCTAGAAACTAGTACCGTTTTACCAAAATCTGACTACGCTCTAGAAACTAGTACCGTTTTACCAAAATCTGACTACGCTCTAGAAACTAGTACCGTTTTGGTCCCGATCACGGGACTCTTGGGGGATTTGAGCTCTGAACTTTTACTGATGTAAGGCTGGTGTAGAGTTAAGCCTTACCTTATTAAATTAAACCTTTTTGGGGTGGTGAGTAGGATAAACACGGGGAAACTGAGTTCCAGTGTTCCAGTGAGTTCCAGTGTACTTTAATGTCCCTCAACAGTGTAGGATTTTAGAACATCAACACAGCACCTAGTGCCGTACTGTGGCGTATCACTCCGCCCAATCTAAAACACACTAATCACGACAGATAAACTGACTAGTGTCATTATAGTCCCTGATTTACATCAGAATATAAAGAATATATTTATAAAATAATGAAATAACCTTCTTAACAAAAATAAATCTCCTCTTACACTTATAAGGTGAGCATGAATCAATGTTTTTTCTGATGTAAAGATTGTGTCGTCCCCGACGGTGTGAGGATGAAACGATACCGGGGTTCAACCTTACGGCCTCAGGCTGGAGCAGGTGAAGCTCTGAGCTCTGGTACAAGATCAATAACTGTCATGTGGGACTTTTCATAGTTTATTTATTTACCTTTATTTATTTATTTAATTTTAGTTGTTACATTTCTGGAAAAGAAAAAAGTCAAGTCATACATGAGAAACTTTTCAGTTTGTGTCTAAATATTTGTACTTGTATGAAACTGAAGATGCATAATGCAAACCTGACATTTACTTTTAGTTCAGTTTGTGGAAAATGGTTGGCCTGGCTTTCTCTTTAAAACTTAAACAGTTATAAAGCATTACAAACTGTAACAATAGTGCAAACGTACAGCATTGTTTTGTATTGTGTGTCTTTCAAATAAAAGACCATTTTTTCCAGTCATATGTTCCTCATTCAAGGTTTTTAAAAATACTGCTATAATATCGTACTGTATCGTTATCGTGACCTCAATATGGTGTATCGTACCGTATCGTGAGATTAGTGTATCGTTACACCCCAATTCTTCAATAATCTCAATGAAAATGTCTGATGTGATGAGTTCTCTGTAAAACTGTCAGTAAGTTCACACCAACAAAACTCCCCGGTGGTTCTGATGTTTCATCTTTCTCCGTTACACAGATTCATCTCTGAGCAGCAGAAACATCAACTAGATCAAGTGTTTGAAACATGAACCTCTGGTTGACGTGACTTGAGATGAACCAGAATAAAACAAACACATCCGACTTCAAAAGTTTTCATTTTCAAGATCAAACCCAGATTTGAAGAAGTGAACTGCTAACTGATGGTGTTATTGATCCATCTGGACTCACCGAGCCTTTCTGCAGTTCCTCACAGCTGGAATCAGTCTCCGTCCACCCCATGGTGTTGTTGTCTTGTACTTGCTCATGTCCAACTCATCCAGAACCTCCTCCGACATCTGCAGCATGTAGGCCAGAGCTGAACACTGGATCCCAGAGAGTTCCTGCTCTGATCTGTTCTCTGACTTCAGGAACTCTTGGATCTGCTGATGAACTGAGAGGTCGTTCATCTCCACCAGACACTGGAACATGTTGATGCTTCTGTCAGGAGACATTCTGTCAGTGCTCATCTCCTTCAGGTTGTTGATGACTCTCTGGATGGTTCCTGGATCGTTCTCCGTCTGGTTCAGCAGAACTCCTAACAGTCTCTGGTTGGACTCCACAGAAAGACCATGAAGGAAGCGGACAAACAGGTCCAGGTGGCCATTTTTACTCTCCAGGGATTTCTCCATGACTCTGTTCAGGAAGTCATCCAGAGATGAGTAACTGTAGTCTTCTCCCAGGAAGTTCTTCAGCACATCCATGTTCCTGGTGGACCAACAGTGGAGCACGTAGACTGCAGCCAGGAACTCCTGGATGCTCAGATGAACAAAGCAGTAGACGGGTTTCTGGAAGACCTCACACTCTCTCCTGAAGATCTGGGTACAAACTCCTGAGTACACCGAGGCCTCTGGGACATCAAGACCACACTGCTCCAGGTCTTCTTGGTAGAACATGATGTTTCCTTTCTCCAGATGTTGAAACGCCAGCCTCCCCAGCTTCAGGAGAAGGTCCCTGTCGGCCTCCGTCAGCTCCTGTGGACTCGTCTCACGTCCCTCCTGGTACTTGTTCCTCTTCCTCTTGGTCTGGACCAGCAGGAAGTGGGAGAACATGTCAGTCAGGGTCTTGGGCAGCTCTCCTCTCTGCTCTGTGGTCAACATGTGGTCCAGAACTGTAGCAGTGATCCAGCAGAAGACCGGGAGTTGACACATGATGTGGAGGGTTCTGGATGTCTTCATGTGGGAGACGATGCTGCTGGACCGCTCTTCATCCCCGAACCTCCTCCTGAAGTATTCCTCCTTCTGGCCGTCGGTGAAGCCTCGTACTTCTGTCAGCCTGTCCACGTGTTTGTGAGGGATCTGATTGGCTGCTGCAGGTCTGGAAGTGATCCAGATGAGAGCTGAGGGAAGCAGGTTCCCCTGGATGAGGTTGGTCAGCAGCACGTTGACCGATGAGCTCTGTGTGACGTCAGACACCACCGGACCGTTGTTGAAGTCCAGGGAACGTCTGCTTTCATCCAGGCCGTCAAAGATGAACAACGGTTTCCCGGCAGCCAGCTGCTCTGCTGTGAGCTTCTGGAACGATGGATGGAAAACCCGGATCAGCCTGAGAAGACTGAGCTGCTCATCTCCGATCAGGTGCAGCTCCCTGAACGAGAGCAGAATCACCACGGTGACGTCTTGGTTCTCCCAGCCCTCGGCCCAGTCCAGAGAGAACTTCTGAACCGAGAAGGTTTTCCCAGCGCCAGCGACGCCGTTGGTCAGAACCACTCTGATGGCTCCACGTTGGCCAGGTAAGGCTTTAAAGATGTCCTGGCACCTGATTGGAGCGTCATGGCGGCTCTTCCTCCTGGAAGCTGTCTCCAGCTGCCTCACCTCATGTCGGGTATCAACCTCTTCACTCAGTCCCTCTGTGATGAAGAGCTCCGTGTAGATCCTGTTGAGGGGGGTTCTACTTCCTGGTTCATCAGTTCCTTCAGTCACATGTTCACATCTGCTCCTCAGACTGGTCTTGTGTTCATCTAGGACCTCCTGCAGACCGGCATCTGCTGAAAGACAAGAAGAACTCTGAAACTACAGAACAAAAGTCTCTCCAGTTGTCAGAAATGATTCCAT
>NC_084608.1:35953755-35974882 GCF_033807715.1 Cololabis saira
ACACACACTCACACACACACACACACACACACACACACACACACACACACACACACACACACAGAGTTGTGTTGTGGTGTTTTCTCTGTGACTCTGCACGTTTTTTTTTCCCTTTGCACTACTTTTATTTCCATCGCACCAATGTATATACTGTCTATATCCTGTAATTATATATATTTTTTTTCACTTTTAACCCCCTTCCCTGCATGTGTGTGTTAAGTTACTGCTGCTATCATGTGAGGGAGTAATAAAGGATTATCTAATCTTATCTTAACTGCTTCCAAAGTCTCTTTTCCTGTGTTTGATTAAACCTGATACAGGAACGTCTGAACACATTTATCGGACCCCAAACTATTTACTTCTTTTTTCTAATACTTTTATCCTGATTTTTCTCCATCTTATCCCCCGTACTCCTAGCTGAGTCAGTGCTGGGCGTTGCTCCCTCTCCCAACCCCAGGAGTTCCTGCTCTGAGCTCAGGTCTCCTCCTGACTTGAGGATGAGCAGCTTCTTTCCACCAGACAGGGTGGGGTTTCTCCGGCCGGACGTAGCGGTGGAAGGATCACGTTATTCCAGCCAGATCCCCCCATGTGTTTCCCCGGCTGGCCAGAGGGGGCAGTAGAACCAGGACTGGCCAGAGGGGGCAGTAGAACCAGGACTGGCCAGAGGGGGCAGTAGAACCAGAGGGGGCAGTAGAACCAGAGGGGGCAGTAGAACCAGGACTGGCCAGAGGGGGCAGTAGAACCAGAGGGGGCAGTAGAACCAGAGGGGGCAGTAGAACCAGAGGGGGCAGTAGAACCAGGACTGCTGCATGTTTTTGTGAGGGAAACTCACATTAGCTACCAAGGGAACACGGGGAGAACATGCAAACTCCACACAGAAAGATCCAGGGCTTAAAGTTAAAACAATTCCTGAGCCTGAACTTTTTTCCGGGAGCGGGGGAACATGCGCTCGGCAATTTGGCAAGCAACAAAAATTACATCAATTGAATATTATTTTCCTTTTCACTATGGATGCTTTTGATATCAAGTTTCGCTAGTTGTCATTGTGTTTGAAAGGGTATAAGATGACCTACAATCTAAAATATGAATATTTTAAAGGTCATAATGTTATATGGGCAGGTGAAACTCAGGCAGGCTAATTAATTGGTGGAATTATTGATTAGCAACCATTTAATTCAGTAAAGGACAACATTTATATATATATCACTTCCATTATTTTTTTATTTTCAAAACACCTAGAGTGCAACAGCTGAACAATAAAAGTGAGGAAAGAACGTGGCTGGCCCTGAGGAGGAGGTTGCTGGTTCTCCCTCCTAACTTGTCTCCAGTCCAGTCCTCTTTCCCTTCATAATGACACAATTGTCCAGTAGAAACTTGTGACTTGTTTCTTCTCAAGCTCATAAGACTGCAGGATCTTCTAGTTCCAGCAGAAGTGCTGAAGCATCGGCAACATTCACTTTTCTGCTTGCCAGATGTTGAGTTTTTACTCTGGCCGTATCATTATCAAAAAAGTGAACAAGTACTTTCATAATGTTGTCCTGCTCTGGCCGGTGCTTCATCAATGTTTAATGAAAACTCTCTTTTTGAGCTTCTCTGACAGACGCTTTTTAAATTCTGGTTCTGTGTCCATACCTGTCAAGTCTCCCGTTTTGACTGGAAACTACCGTATTTTACCCTCTTTCCCACCGTCCTCCCGTATTAGTATTTTACCGTATTTTACCGTTTTATAATATAATGATTTTTAAAAAGGGTTATTGTGCCTATTGCGCCTCTCGCAAGGTTAGTGGCAACAAAGGGAACAAACTCGGAACAACAAATCAGATGGATGGATGTAACGAGAGAGAAGACTTTCCTGCCAGAAAAGTGAAGACTATCTTGTAAATATATCTAAAAATGGGAGCCAGAGACCCACATGAGTGACAATGACAAATTAAAAGAAAATGTTTTACTCGAGGACAATCAATTTGTATATAAACTGAAAATATTTAAAATAACTAAATGTGCTTTAATTCCCCTTTGTTTTCATTTAGGCTCTATTATAGGAATTGCATACAGAGGAATGTCCACAGCATTTCAGTGTCAACAAAGGTACATAAAGAGCACATAATTGTAGTTTGTAAGTGATTGACAGGTAGATATTTTAAATATCTTGTAAACCTGTCTGTAAAATGTAATACTGGACCTCGGTTGAGCTGGTTGGACAGCGGGTGGCGGAAAATTTGCCTTATTTTTTTAATCCAAAACTTGACAGGTATGTGCCATGAGTATTCATATAACTGGCATGATGATTAGAAATGGTAAGGCTCCTCAAAGCTCTTTATCAACCGCTATCTTTCTACATAGATTTACAAGCGGTTGAGCAATAGAGAAGGATTCATCATGTTCAGCAATGTCAGCCGTGGCTGCGCTGAAGAGACAGCAGCTCTATTACGGCTGATTTATGGTTCCACGTTACACCAACGCAGAGCCGACGGCATAGGGAACGCGGCGACCCGCACCGTACGCCGTACCCTACGGCTTAGGCTCTGCGTGATTTAACGCGGAACCATACTGTAATTTAACCTTTAGCGGGATCTCCTTCATGGCGAGGTACAACTTTTACCGGCGTAGGCCTACGGTAGGTTTTTAGAGCAGAGCTAAAGCACCTGCTCCCTTCTGGCCCCAGCTACCCAAACAGCTGCCGTCTCCGCCCGTTTCTTCCATCCACGCCCAGCACCAGTTCATTTTCAGTTTTTTAATCGGCCAAATCATCTTCTACAGACTTCATGAATGTTTTCTTCATTTTGAAGTCGGTGATACACAAGTGTTCATGTTCCTGAGGGCTAAAGCCAGCGCTCTGCGCCCAGCTGCCGTCAAAGACCCGCCCAGCTCTACTTCTGATTGGCTAGTGTTGGTTTGGTTGAGCCAGAGCTGCTTTCCTCTCATTCCATTGGTAGACGAACTCAGTTGACTCAAACTGACAGCCTATCAACACATCTTTATCTGTAAACTGTTAGTTATTCATCTTTTCACTTTTTTTTTTTTAATCAGTCAAACTCTGCACGCCGAGAAAAAAAAACAAAAAAAACTCCATACGCCGGAGATCCGGCACGGTGCCGGAATACTTTAAGCCCTGAAGACGTTTCACCAACCCCACCCAGGGTGAGGGTTGAGGGTTCAACCCCACCCAGGGAGCTGGAGTCATGGGGGAACTAACACACACTCAGCGCCCACAGAGTCCCCGAACTATTTAGTTCTTTAGTTTCAGTCTCAGACACTTTAACAGCAGCAGAAAAAGAAGGAACAAACACTCACCTGGTTCCTCTGCTGCTCCGTCCACGTCCACATGGACTCTGAACTCTGACCTTTGAATCTGTCAGGTGTTTTTCACCTGCAGAGCTGCTGCTGCTCCTCCTCTTCCTCCTCCTTCTCCTCTTCCTCCTCCTCTTCCTCCTCCTCTTCCTCCTCCTCCTCCTCCTAGAGGGATAGTTAAAATGATGTAATGTATGTTATATATTTATTGGGTATGTAGCACATATATATTTATAGGTATATTTATGTAGTTTATATAGTGTATATTTATATAGATGTATATAATAGTTGTATTTTCTAGATATTGATATAACATTTATGTAATATTTATATTGTCTATCTACTTAAATGGATAATTATGTAATAATAGGCATGTTTGCAGAGTATTTATGTAGATTATATTTATATGGATATTGTGTAGATATAATAATAGCAATAATGTAAATCCATAGTGTTATAAAGGGGTAGGAACTAGGAAAAAGTGTAAACTTCTTCCTACTCCTTTTTTTCGAACATATTTTTATATGAAGATGTAAATGTTTATCTTTTTTTTATTTTTATTCTTATTTCATTTTATATACATGTTCAAAATAAAAATTCATTCATTCATTCATAATAATCATGACCGGTACGTTGTATTTCCAGACCAGTCGTCTCATCTTGTACATTTAATATCAGTTCTGTGTCTATCTGAACTTATTGATTCATCTATGAACTCTACATTTAATATCAGTTCTGTGTCTATCTGAACTTATTGATTCATCTATGAACTCTACATTTAATATCAGTTCTGTGTCTATCTGAACTTATTGATTCATCTATGAACTCTATTCCAGCAGTCCGGGCTCAGAGCTCTTTCCCGCCTTACGCGGTTGCTAGGCAACGAGCCCCACCCATGGATCTATAATAATAACGGCCCCACCGGCTGATTCCGTTAGGTTTACGTTTATCAACAATACAAACATAAAATCTAAGCATAAACTCACACATTACACATTCACCCATCAAGTACACGGTTATAACTCTCCATTCTTACCTGCAAACAGCAAGAAATAAGTATTACTTATCCTCGTTACGCCGCACGTCTTCACAGTCAAGTGTGTTCTCGTTCTCACAGTGTAATCCCGCGAGACTTCCATTGTCCCCGAACCGTTTCTATAATACATCCATGCCCCGAACACAGTGCCGCGCCCTCTGCTGGTGAGAGTTGGACACTGCATCACCACGTTGGTCAATAAACGAACCTTTTCCTATCAAACAGACAATTTTCAACACACTCATGAGCTTTATACTTAATGCAAGTAATATTAAACATATAAATAATAATTGATTGGAATCTTTATTTCGAACAAATTAAATAAAAAAGAAAAACAATTACACAAAACATCAGAAAAGAATACGAATAAACAGTCATTAAACAAATCAAAGGGAAATAAACCTTCATGCCCGAAAAGGAGGAAGTAAAAAACTTATGAGGTCCTAACGCTTGTTTTTTTTTTCAATTTTGCTTGAATACAAAATAAAAATAAATATAAATAAATATAACAGCAAGCTTTACTTTCTCAAAAAATATACCTGTTATTACATTATAAAAATATTACAGCACTTCATTACAATATTACACCTGAGCATTCTAAATATTATTATAATAAATGATAAACCAGAGCAATTATAAATAATATACAACATATATAATATATATATATATATATATATATATATATATATATATATATATATATATATATATATATATATATATATATATGTAGCGGGTCCCGGCTGGGCCGCTAGCAGATAAGATAATCCTGGAACCGGAGTACTGGAAACACACAAATAAAATTAGTGACACCGGACCACCTCTGCTCATTCTCCAGTCCAACGGATTATATTTATTCACATATTTTCTTTAACTGTTCACTGCAACAATTAATTATCTCTGTATACTGATGCATTGGTATCAACCATATGACACATTTCCAGGAAATGTATATCTTAAGTTTTTCTTTCAGAAATAAACAACAAAATAACCAATATCCTTTGCATTAAACCAAAGAAACATTTTTCTTTGTAATCATGCACAAATGTCTATAACTAATCATGTAATCTCATCAATCATGTACACTCTTTTCTCAAACACACATCACTAATCATGTAATCTGAGCCATCATGTACAAACTTTTCTGTCTCTTACTGAAAGAGTATTTTTGTACCTAAAGTACATAAAGTAAATTAAGTGTTCACTTAACATAACAGAATAATAATTATTGCAGTCACTAACTCACGTTATATAACATTAACACAAATTAAAATACATAGCTGACCGATAGCTTGAACTTTTCGCTTTGAACTCCGTCTTGCGTTACCATGGCAACAGCCGTAACTGCTGTTAGCTTGTAGCTTAATATTTAGTGCTGAGCACGACACTACACAAACACTGCTGCGCTCCCACACACACACACACACACACACACAGTAATAATGCCCAACCTGAATCATGTATCATACACACAATTCTTAAAAACAACCCACAAATGCCGGGGAGCCAAAATAAATAAATAAAAAGTACATGTAATCTAGCTGCGGCGGCGGCCGCCATCTTCACATACTCAGTTGTCACGTACACTCGGATTCACTGTACTTAGTAACTGAACTCGTAACTTTTCGACTTTACGTCCGGGGTTTTCATATTAAGTTAAATACATCTGAAGTCACAGCAAAACATAAATAACCAACCTGGAAACACACAAATAAAATTAGTGACACCGGACCACCTCTGCTCATTCTCCAGTCCAACGGATTATGAGCTTCCCGTCCTCGTCGCTGTGAAGAGTCCCAGTGGCGCGGGCCGGGGCCGGTGCTGCCACCCTGTGTCCGTTTCTGGTACTAAAAGTCCTTGTGTGTTTCCTTCTTGTTCTCATTTTAGCAGGATGAAATAATAAAATAAAAAGATACAAAAACCAAAGATAGCAATAAACCAAAAAGTGACTTCAGCGGAGATAAAACAATAATAATAACCATAATAATAATTACTACAAAAACACTTTTGTGAGTATCACAATGATAATAATAATAATAATAATAATATAGTAATAATAATAATAATAATAATAATAATAATAATCATTATTCAGCCTCACAACAACCCGTGAGGCTCATTTTTCCACATAAACAACAGTAAACAACAACTTCAGTGGACTCACGTGCTGCTTAATCAAAGCAACAAAGGACAATAATCATGTCAACAATAACATGTTGCTAAATGGGCAGTTCAGTGACAGCACACAGGAAGAAAAGCGTTTTTCTCACCGTTTGAAGAGGAAGAGCATGTTTCTGTTTCTGACATCCCGCTGAAGATGCTGACGAGCCCAGAACCCTGCAAGAGTGCTGTCACTTTAGTCAACTATTGCTACTAAAAACCCTCCATAACTGCACTAATAATGTTGCTACTTTACTGAGGAATCAACACACACGCCGTTATTTCCTTCATGACGTGTGTATAAGTGTAAGTGCATGTATGTATTCCTGTCTAATGTATTTATGTTTATTGGCTTTTCATTCTCCAGGAGAACAATTCACATGTGTGTGTGTGAATAAAGAAATAAAATAAATAAAAAATACCCAAATAAAAAATACATTGATGTTAATGTGCTGTAATGTGATAATAATCATGACCGGTACGTTGTATTTCCAGACCAGTCGTCTCATCTTGTACATTTAATATCAGTTCTGTGTCTATCTGAACTTATTGATTCATCTATGAACTCTACATTTAATATCAGTTCTGTGTCTATCTGAACTTATTGATTCATCTATGAACTCTACATTTAATATCAGTTCTGTGTCTATCTGAACTTATTGATTCATCTATGAACTCTACATTTAATATCAGTTCTGTGTCTATCTGAACTTATTGATTCATCTATGAACTCTATTCCAGCAGTCCGGGCTCAGAGCTCTTTCCCGCCTTACGCGGTTGCTAGGCAACGAGCCACACCGGCTGATTCCGTTAGGTTTACGTTTATCAACAATACAAACATAAAATCTAAGCATAAACTCACACATTACACATTCACCCATCAAGTACACGGTTATAACTCTCCATCCTTACCTGCAAACAGCAAGAAATAAGTATTACTTATCCTCGTTACGCCGCAAACGTCTTCACACTCAAGTGTGTTCTCGTTCTCACAGTGTAATCCCGCGAGACTTCCATTGTCCCCGAACACAGTGCAGCGCCCTCTGCTGGTGAGAGTTGGACACTGCATCACCACGTTGGTCAATAAACGAACCTTTTCCTATCAAACAGACAATTTTCAACACACTCATGAGCTTTATACTTAATGCAAGTAATATTAAACATATAAATAATAATTGATTGGAATCTTTATTTCGAACATATTAAATAAAAAAGAAAGACAATTACACAAAACATCAGAAAAGAATACAAATAAACAGTCATTAAACAAATCAAAGGGAAATAAACCTTCATGCCCGAAAAGGAGTAAGTAAAAAACTTATGAGGTCCTAACGCTTGTTTCTTTTTCAATTTTTCTTGAATACAAAATAAAAATAAATATAAATAAATATAACAGCAAGCTTTACTTTCTCAAAAAATATACCTGTTATTACATTATAAAAATATTACAGCACTTCATTGCAATATTACACCTGAGCATTCTAAATATTATTATAATAAAAGATAAACTAGAGCAATTCTAAATAATATACATATACAACATATAATATACTGTATATATATATATATATATATATATATATATGTATATATATATATATATATATATATATATATATATATATATATATATATATATATATATATATATATATATATATATATATATATATATATATGTGACCGATGGATGTCTTCTCTCAATTAATCACGCTCTGGAACTCATGTGGTGGTAACAGCTCAAATGGTGTTTATTCTGCATCAACAGAAAAAGGGATACAGGAGACAGTGCACATTAATGCTAGTACCCCTCGCTGCAGCACATGGATGTATTATAGAAACTGGATCGGACGTCAAAAATGGCCGCCCATTCATTTCAATGCATTCTGCTCAGCCAGCGCATCCGCCGAAAAAATCTCTGACTTCCGGGTTTACTTCCGCATACAGCGGCCCATAGAGCATGCGCAGTTGAGTCACCTCCCATGATGCTCTGGGGCCTCCCATCATGCCCCGGGGCAATGACGCGAATATTAATATAATATGTATTAATATAATACATTAATTAATGTATATTATTACATGTATAGCATTACATATATTATTAATGTATTAATATAATATAATTATATAATATATATTAATATAAAACATCCGTGGAATGCACGGACACGGCTGTGACGTCAGCCGTGACGTCACGCCCAGAAAGAGACTTTTCTTTTACTTTTCTGGCCGTTATAAAACATTTTTGACGGATATAAAGTCCATGACTTAAAAATATAGGATACAAAGATTAGTAATTGCCGGGGATTACAGCTGGAGGTTCCTGTGAACAGTTTTAGAGGCTTCTCTTTTACTATTGCGGTCTATGGGAAAAAAGCTTTCTGGGCCGCATGGGATTTTTGGTTGCAGTACCGCGGTTGGCCACTGGAAAAAATCGGCGCGCCTTCTGACTGCCAGACCCGGGGGCTGCTGCAGCACCGCGGAAGGGGGCGGGGCGTCGGACATCACAGGGGCGGGGCGTCGGACATCACAGGGGCGGGGCGTCGGACATCACAGGGGATGGATGGATTGTTTTTTAAATGTTTTTTAAATGTTAAAACATTTTAAAAACTCTGTGGAAAGTGTGTGGGGAGCTTTTGGGCGGAAAAGTTGCAACTGAACTGAAGTCCTGCTACTGAATTCACTGTGAGCCACTGGTATAAATGGAGTCATCTCTTGAGTTTTCCAACTCTCTGGGCAGCGTCTCCTCACTGCTGACTCGCTGAATGAATAAACACATTAACACAAAACACCTGCTTTTGTTGTCCTTGTCCCTCTTTTGTTTGTTGAAAAAATGTAATTTGTATATATGGAATCATTACTACTGATTTTTAGTGCTAGCCTACTCATCACACTCAATACCCAATGACAATCTATATATTTTTATTATAATTATGTAATATTAAACATAATAATTATATTACAAGTATGTTTTATAATCTTATATAATATCTATCTTTGCATATTATGAGTATATATATATTAGTGTCACCTTTTGAGTTTAATTACTGAAACAAATTAACTTTTGCACGGTATTCTTATTTTCGGAGATTCATCTGTATAATGATGACTTTGAATATAAATTTGCATTTGTAATTCTTGGAAATGGTCACCAGATGGTGCTGTGTCATTTTGATATCACGCCCCGCCCCTGTGATGTCCTACGCCACGCCCCTGTGATGTCCTACGCCCCGCCCCTGTGATGACCGACGCCACGCCCCTGTGATGTCCTACGCCCCGCCCCTGTGATGTCTTACGCCCCGCCCCTGTGATGTCCGACGCCCCGCCCCTGTGATGTCCGACGCCCCGCCCCCTTCCGCGGTGCTGCAGCGAGGGGTACTAGGTTCAGTTGTAACTTTTCCGCCCAAAAGCTCCCCACACACTTTCCACAGAGTTTTTAAAATGTTTTAACATTTAAAAAACATTTAAAAAACAATCCATCCATCCCCTGCGATGTCCTACGCCCCGCCCCTGTGATGTCCGACGCCCCGCCCCTGTGATGTCCGACGCCCCGCCCCCTTCTGCGGTGCTGCAGCGAGGACTTTCTCTATTAATGTGTGGACCAAAGCACATAATCTGTCTGCCTCATGGGAATCCTCCAGCACTGAGAGTACTAATATACTATAGTGATCGTATAGTGGATTTTATACAGTTGCAAAATAAAATAAATCAAATGTCTAATACATAAAAAAAAATGTAAAATGCATGTAGTATCTTTTTACTATGAACTGTTACCATTTTTTATATATTATTTCAGCTTAATGAATTTGAACAAAACATAAAATTGTGACACTCAACATACCTGCATCAACAGAAAAAGGGATACAGGAGACAGTGCACATTAATGTGTGGACCACAAGTAATAAACATACACAGAACATATATTTGACTGAACAAAAAACGTGACAAAGTTGGTATAATATAATTAACTTTCAGACATTTATCCCAGATTAAACTTAAGTGCTTTACAAAACATTTATAACTCGTTTTGTGCACAGACATACAGATGCATTACCTGCCTCATGGGAATCCTCCAGCACTGAGGATTTCCCACAATTCCCCGCTATTATGAATGCAGGCATGTACAACAGCAGGGGGCATAGTTTCCCCATTTAGCGGGATTTTAGCCACAACGTATTCAACCCTGTTACATATATATATATATATATATATATATACACATCCTATCATAAACAATATAATCATTATTATATGTACCATTTTATAAACGTACATTATGCTGAATCCCCACACAATCACTACCTCATGTCTCCTCTGCTCTGTATTTTACAAAAATCTTTTCTTTGTAGGTATTTGGTTTTGAACCTGTAGATGGAAGATAATAATGTGGTTTATTACCGATGGCTCTGTAAGCCGCATTTTCACCACGTAACATTTACGCTGTTTTACACATAAAAAGCTAAATAATGAAGAGAGACGAGGTGGAGACGACAGAGCCACGACACAGAAGGACGTAAACCGTTCAAAAAGTCACATTAAAATGGGACTTCTCTGCTTCCATCAGCACACACTTTTTTCTCTAAATGTTTTTGTAAATTGAACATCCAGGTGGAACAAAAGTCGGGCATTATCACAGCTTTGGAGGTTTGCTACTGTGGACACAAAATCCAAACTGTTTTTATACTAAAACATTTCATTCAATCAAATAGCCGCGTACAGTGAATAAAAGGGTGAAATAGAAATTGGACTGATTGTGATTAATTAGTAATTAGGATTCTGAAATACCACTAACCTCCACTGGTCGTATGTGACGTCACCAGGTCTGGACCAAGACGGCCGCTCTGTCAGCACGTTATAGTATATTTTTATAGTATATATCATATATTATAGTACTCTGTCAGCACGTTATAGTATAGTATATTTTTATAGTATATATCATATATTATAGTACTCTGTCAGCACGTTATAGTATAGTATATTTTTATAGTATATATCATATATTATAGTACTCTGTCAGCACGTTATAGTATAGTATATTTTTATAGTATATATCATATATTATAGTACTCTGTCAGCACGTTATAGTATAGTATATTTTTATAGTATATATCATATATTATAGTATAACATATTGTATTCGATAGTGTTTTTTCAATAAAGGATTGCAACAGTTCGCCCTCTAGTGGTTATACAAGGTAACTGCAGTCAGTGTAAAGTTAGAAGGTTTAAATGACAAAAGTACATCCTGTTATTCCTTTCAAAATAAATTAACAATAAACAGTTAAAAAGTCAAAACGAGTCTGTTTCGAGGAGAAATTAGTGCAAAAACAATCTTCATCTGTCATTAATTAATGTAATTACAGTCGGTAATCTATGAATAGTTCTGTAATTAAAATGAATTACAGACGATAATGGCCCGGTTTCCCAGATCAGTTAAGTAGCTCTTAACAGCGAAAGACTTCTTTCACAGGCTCCTGTTATGGCTAGTGAGTGTGACCCAAGCGCACAGCAACGAGGAGACGTAAGCTTGGTGAAGCCCGTGGGCTTATTTATTTAAGAGGCCAAAAGCAGTGATGAGGAAGTTGGAGTGGGGTGTGGGCTCCGCAGGTGACCGCAGCTCAGCGTAGAAATCCAGAGAACTGAGGAGAAGAGAAGAACGGGGTCAGTGGTGAAAAAACCACAGCAGGAGAAAAACAAAAGGCTGTAACTGCAAGAAGCTAACAGCTTAGCAATAGCTGTGAGGCTAAATAGTTCTGCTACAACTTTAGAGAGCTAAACTGTAGGCTGGCCTGTAGTACTTTACCATACGTGTAGACAGGTGAAGCTCTGGCGAGGAATGAAGTGCAGACTGGGTCTTTATACTGGCAGTGGTTGATTGTAGATTGGCAGGCTGGTGTGAAGATTGGTGAGGGACATCAGGTGTGCTGGGCTGAGCCATGGAGCAATCAGTGAGGGGGGAGGGGTGGATGTGAAGGTGAAGAGGAGCGAGCCGTAACAGGACCCCCCCTCCGAGGGGCGCCACCTGGCGACCGTCCGGGAGCGTCGGGGTTAGCCCGGTAGAAGTCCCGCAGGAGAGAGGGATCCATGATGAGCTTCCTGGAGATCCAGCAGCGTTCTTCTGGGCCGTAACCCACCCAATCCGCCAGGTACTGGAACCCACGACCCCGCCGCCGCACCTTCAGCAGCCCTCTAACAGTCCACTGGGGATGACCGTCGACCATCTGAGGAGGCGGAGGGGCTGGGGCGGAGGGCATGAGAGGGCTTGAGGAGACAGGCTTGACCTTGGACACATGAAACACGGGATGCACATGCTTCATGGAGACCGGAAGCTTGAGACGCACAGCCGCTGGACTCAGGACGTGGTCAATCTCGAAGGGACCGACATACCGCGGAGCCAGCTTCCTGGAGGATACCTGGAGCGGTAGATCGGCAGAGGAGAGGTAGACCTGTTGTCCGGCCTGGTACACCGGTGCCGGAGTGCGGCGACGGTTGGCCCCACGGCAGGAGCGCTTATTGGAGCGTACCAAGGCAGCGCGAACCTCCTTCCACACCCGCCGACATCGCCGGAAGTTGGCCTGGACAGAGGGGACAGAGGCCTCAGACTCCTGGAGAGAGAAGAGTGGGGGTTGGTAACCCAGTGATGCCTCAAACGGAGACGTCCCAGTGGCGGAGCAAGTCAGGGTGTTGATTGAGTATTCCACCCAGGGTAGATCCTTGCTCCAGGAGGTGGGATGGAGAGCAGAGACGCAGCGAAGGGCAGACTCCAGACTCTGGTTGGTCCGTTCCGCCTGGCCATTGGTCTGTGGGTGGTACCCTGAGGAGAGGCTTACAGTGGCGCCGATCTCCCTACAGAAGGCTCGCCAGACCTGGGACGTGAATTGGGGCCCCCGGTCAGAAACAATGTCACTGGGAAGTCCATGGAGCCGGAATACATGCTGGGTGAGGAGTTCAGCCGTCTCAGCCGAGGACGGGAGCTTAGGAAGTGCTACCAGGTGAACAGCCTTGGAAAACCGGTCCACTACGGTGAGAATGACGGTGTTTCCATGGGAAGGGGGAAACCCGGACACGAAGTCCAAGGAGATGTGAGACCAAGGACGACTGGGCACAGGAAGAGGACGTAGAAGTCCAGCTGGTGGCTGATGTGACGCCTTGGCTCTGGAGCAGGTGGCACAGGCAGCGACAAACTCCCGGACGTCAGCTCTCATGGACGGCCACCAAAACCGCCGGCTCAGGAAGGAGAGGGTCCGTTGGAATCCGGGATGGCAAGCAAACTTGCTGGTATGGCCCCACAGCAGCACTTGAGACCGCACCGACTGGGGAACGAAGAGGCGGCGAGGAGGACAGTCGTCCGGCCCGGGTTCAGCATGTTGGGCCCGTTTGACCTCTGCCTCGATGTTCATCGTGACCACCCCTATGACACGAGAAGCAGGGATAATGGGCTCAGGCTCGGACGAGGACTTCTCAGGTGCGTGGAGTCGGGACAAAGCATCAGCCTTAGTGTTACTGGAGCCAGGTCTGTAGGTAAGGATATAGTTGAACCTATCCAGGAACTGTGCCCATCTTGCCTGACGAGAGTTAAGGCGCTTGGCAGCCCGGATGAAGGTTAGATTCTTGTGATCAGACCAGACAACTGTGGGCTCCTCCACGCCCTCAAGCCAGTGGCGCCATTCCTCAAAGGCTGCCACCACGGCTAGCAGCTCTCTATTCCCGATATCGTAGTTCTCCTCTGCTGAACTAAACCGACGGGAGAAGAAAGCACAGGGGTGTAGCTTCTGGTCCTCTGCTGACCGTTGGGACAAGACAGCCCCTATGCCTACCTCTGAAGCGTCTACCTCCACTATGAAAGGCCTGGAGGGGTCAGGATGGAGGAGGACTGGGGCTGTGGTGAAGTGCTTCTTGAGGGCAGCAAAGGCGGCGTCGGCAGAAGGTGTCCAGATGTAGGGACGTTGAGTAGAGGTGAGTTGAGTAAGGGGGGCAGCTATGCGGCTGTAGTTCCGAATAAAACGGCGATAGAAGTTTGCAAATCCTAGGAAACCTTGGAGCTGTCTGCGGGTGGTGGGTTGAGGCCAGTCGACGACTGCTTGAACCTTGCGGGGGTCAGGACGAATGCAGCCATCCTCAACAATGAGTCCTAGGAACTCCACAGAAGGTGAGTGAAAGACACACTTCTCAGCCTTAATGAAAAGGCGGTTCTCCAAGAGGCGTTGAATGACCATGCGGACATGCTGGACATGTTCCTGGAGGCCCCGGGAGAACACAAGGATGTCATCCAGGTAGAGGACCACGAATACCTCTAGCATGTCCCTGAGCACGTCATTCATAAGAGCCTGGAAGACTGCGGGTGCGTTGGTGAGTCCAAAGGGCATGACCAAATATTCGTAGTGTCCACGGGGGGTTTTGAAGGCGGTTTTCCACTCATCCCCCTCACGGATACGCACAAGGTGGTACGCATTCCGGAGGTCCAACTTGGTGAAGATGGTAGCACCAACGAGGGGTTCGAAGTTGGAGCTCATGAGGGGGAGAGGGTATTTGTTCTTGATTGTGATGTTGTTGAGCTGCCGGTAGTCTATGCAGGGCCTCAGATCCCCACCCTTCTTCTTGACGAAAAAGAACCCTGCTCCCACCGGAGATGTGGAAGGGCGAATAAGACCCTCAGCCAGACAGTCATTTATGTAACAGTCCATAGCCCCCTTCTCAGGTAGAGAGAGATTGTAGAGGCGACTCACTGGAAGTTGGGCGTCAGGACGGAGCTCAATGGCACAGTCATAAGGTCTGTGGGGAGGAAGGGTGCAGGCGCGTTCCTTACTGAAGGCCACTGCCAAGTCGTGGTACTCAGCGGGAACCTTGGTGAGATCAGGAGGAACAGGACTGGGCCGCTTAACCGGGGAAGGCGTCTGGGCGGACCGAAGGCAGCGGGCATGGCAGGGAATGCTCCAGCTGAGAATGCGGCCCGAGCTCCAACAGACGTGAGGGGTGTGGAGCTCCAGCCAAGGTCTGCCTAAGATGAATGGCATGTCAGGAGAGTTGATAATGTAGGGGCGGATGTCTTCCACATGGTTACCAGAGACCGTAAGGGTGAGTGAGTCGCACCGGTGGGTGACGGGCCCCATAGGGTGTCCATCCAGAGCGAATGCTGAGAGTGACCTCTCCAGAGGTGCAATGGGGAGACCCACCTCCATGGCGTAGCGATGGTCAATAAAGCTCTCATCAGCCCCAGAGTCGATCAGCGCCGGAGTGGTGAGCGTCCCTCCCTGCCAGGCAAGAGTGACAATGAACCTGGCCTTACTGGAGAGGGACTGGGGGTTAACCAAGCGGCTCACTCGGAACCCCCGAGCGGGTGAGCCCTGTCTTTTGACTGCCGAGCTGAGGAGGCTCTGGAAGACAGGATTGGGCATGAGTCAACAGAGTGCGCGGAGCTAGCACAATACATGCAGAGCCCCTGTAGTCTCCGGTGCTCACGTTCTGCAGGAGTCAAGCGAGCTCGTCCCAACTGCATAGGCTCCTCTTCAGCAGCAGAAGTTGAAGAAGTTGAAGGGGAGACCTGGACAGGCCGATCAAAGCTGACCGGAGGCGGAGCGAGTGGCCTGGGTACATTACGACTGTGGTGATCCCTCTCTCGCTTGCGCTCCCGGTGACGTTCATCAAGAGAAATGGAGAGGGAGATAAGCTCGTTCAAGGTACTAGGCCTCTCTCTACCGGCTAAGGCGTCCTTCACAGGCTCTGCTAAGCCCCGCCGGAAAGCACTGAATAATGCGGCCTCGTTCCATTTGCAGCGAGCTGCAAGGATGCGAAACTCTGTGGCATACTCTGCCACAGAGACAGAACCCTGCTGGAGGGCGGAAAGAGCTGAATCGGCATCCTGCCCATGGACATCATGATCGAAAACAGTCCTAAATTCCTCAATAAAGGCTGCATAGTCTTGCATATAGGGTGCAGAGCCCTCTCGACTAGCCATAACCCACCGACGAGCCTGCCCCGTGGTCAGATTAGCAATGTACCATATGCGAGCAATGGCAGTGGAATACATGCTAGGTTGTAGATCAAAAACGTATTCACACTGCATTATGAACTCCCGACAGAGAGCGAATGACCCATCGTAGAGAGCCGGAGCAACAAGATGGGGCTCCCGTGGTGGAGGCGTGTCTGGCTCAGGGACTAAGTTGGGCCTGGGTGCTGGAATCAGAGGGGCTGAGGGCGGAGCGGTCTGTGCTATGAGAGCGGCGACCTGGTCAGTGAGGGCCTGGACTGAGGTGGCGAGACGGCTGACCTGGGTCTGCTGGGAAGAGGCCTGGGCCTGCTGAGCACTTAAAACCGCTTGGAGATCAGTCTTCATGTTTGCAATGACCGTAGAGGCCTCGGATAGCAGACGAGAGTGTTGAACCAATTTAGCCTCCTGGGCCTGAAGCGGGGTCAAGGGCGGAGTCCTATCCGTCATGCTGGCTGGGTCAGTTTGGCCAGAGCTTACTGTTATGGCTAGTGAGTGTGACCCAAGCGCACAGCAACGAGGAGACGTAAGCTTGGTGAAGCCCGTGGGCTTATTTATTTAAGAGGCCAAAAGCAGTGATGAGGAAGTTGGAGTGGGGTGTGGGCTCCGCAGGTGACCGCAGCTCAGCGTAGAAATCCAGAGAACTGAGGAGAAGAGAAGAACGGGGTCAGTGGTGAAAAAACCACAGCAGGAGAAAAACAAAAGGCTGTAACTGCAAGAAGCTAACAGCTTAGCAATAGCTGTGAGGCTAAATAGTTCTGCTACAACTTTAGAGAGCTAAACTGTAGGCTGGCCTGTAGTACTTTACCATACGTGTAGACAGGTGAAGCTCTGGCGAGGAATGAAGTGCAGACTGGGTCTTTATACTGGCAGTGGTTGATTGTAGATTGGCAGGCTGGTGTGAAGATTGGTGAGGGACATCAGGTGTGCTGGGCTGAGCCATGGAGCAATCAGTGAGGGGGGAGGGGTGGATGTGAAGGTGAAGAGGAGCGAGCCGTAACAGCTCCTTAAGATGGTTTGAAAGAAGTCTTTCGCTGTTAAGAACTACTTAACTGATCTGGGAAACCGGGCCAATGTCGTTAAGTGGAAGAAAACGGTAGTTTCTAGTGTCACCACCAGAGGGCGGTCGTAACACCGTAACACCAGTCATGAAACTGTAGAAAAATAAAGAAAAGCTACAAATGTTTTTTATTTTGTTGTATTTCATTTTATTTGTGTTGTTATTAATACTGCTGCCTCAGTAAAGTTGCAGATTGTATAACTGTATAAACTTTATACAAAATAGTGTTGAAAGCTATGTATTTACTTTATTTTTTATCACTTTAACCAAAAACAGCAGACCAAAGTGCAAAACTGCAATAAAAGACAATATTGACAAGACACAAGACATGAAACATAAAACAGATCATGAAACCTAAAATAGAGAAGAATCGAGGACGGACATGTTTAACATACCGGCTGTGATTTAAATTAATTTGGATTATATTTAAAATCTTTAAAACTAATAACTGAAACAAAAGCACAAAAAATGTATGAAGTGTTAAGACATTTTCCCACTGATTTAGAAGACTGATATCCTTACTTACCCCTTGTATGATGGACTTTGCTGTATTATTTTACTTAAATGTCATGTATTTAATTTATTTATTATTGTTTGTACCTTATTTTCATATTATATTACTGTATAATTGTCATGGGACATTCAATCTCTACACACTTTATTCTCAGGTTTACATACTATATTATATTTATGATAGAGCTTACATCTGGTATTAAACAGGTTATTTTTGTAAAAATGATATATATTTATTTATACAAATTAGTGTATAGTATAAAAAGTAAATACAGACATATAATTTATGTTTAGTTGTGGAAAGGGGGAGAGATTAAATACATTTATACTTCCTCCCACTCCTTTTCCAACATGTAACTGAAATATGTGTTTTGATGTGTTTTTTTTCTTTATGTGGTGGAATGTCCACCTGTATTTGTTTTTTTTTTATCTTTTCTTCTTCTTTTTTTTATACATGTTGAAATAAATAAAAACGAACGAACATACAGTGTCCAATCTACTGTTCCCTTTATCAACCTCGTTTCAATTACAAATGTATTTGTATGGAATGTAGATTTACCATGTTTGTTTTAGAATGAACCTTTGACACAAATAAAAGAATTAAGAAAAAAACCCAAACCTGCTGTGAGAAGCAACACAAAACCACAGTTTCACGGTTAAAGGAGTCTCTTTTTTAAGGGTTTTCCTCGAGGTGACAGTTCCGGTTATAGTATAATAAAGTTATAGTATAATATAGTTTATTTTTATAGTATATATTATGTAATAAACCGAGTTCTATGGTGTTTTTTCAATAAAGGATTGCAACAGTTCGCCCTCTAGCGGTTTTACAAGGTAACTGCAGTCAGTGAGAAGAATCGAGGACCGGACATGTTTTATTTAAATAAATCTTTATTGACAAGGATTACAATATCCAGTGTAAAGATGTGAACGTCCAGTGAACAGTAAACAGGTGGAACAGAGAACAGAAGAGCCAGGGGTTACAGTGGATTATATACAAACTTTGGAGAGGCTGCAAATATTCACAGTCTTAATCTCCTTTTGATCAGAACAATCAATAAGTGAACGACGCGGCCTCTGGGGCTTTTCCATTTACTCTTCTCCTCTCCGCTCGTCTCTTCTCTTTTTTAAGGGTTTTCCTCGAGGTGACAGTTCCGGTTATAGTATAATAAAGTTAACTTATGAATATTTCTGTAATAAAAATGAATTACAGACGATAATGTCGTTAAAGGAGCTGTATGTAAGAGCACTAATAAAAAGAATCATAAAATGATCCCGATATGTCAACAGACATTTAAAAATCATGTTCATTTCAAATACTTATGTAGCTCTCTTCAGGCAATACAGACACAGGTCGTTCTTTATAAACAGGCGTTTATTGCTGGGGCTTCTTCATCCACCTCCTCCTCATCCCTCATCACGCCGTGAGAACTACATAAATAACAATTGTACAGCATGGAAGAAAACAAAGCTTAGCATACATGTACAAAAAACACACACTGTATCCACGTGTAACAGAATACCTCGTTGGCCGCTTGTCCTAAAAAGAGGTTCCTTTAAGAGTCTTTATAAAGTTGCTTGACATCTGCTTCAGCTTCAGAGGTTCATTAACTTCTGCTTCAGCTTCAGAAGTTCGTTAGTATCTGCTTCAGCTTCAGAGGTTCGGACTTATGCTCGTAGCGAAGTTCTGTGAGAAACATCCGCTCCGCTGCGTCCCTCATGCGTCCCTCGTGCGCAAAACCAAAGCTAAAACACCAGTCACGTGCAGCGCAGCAGCGCAGCAGCGCAGCAGCGCAGCAGCGCAGCAGCGCAGCAGCGCAGCAGCGCAGCAGCGCAGCGAGCGAGTGGTCAAGCGAGAGAGAGAGAGAGCAGCACGTCGCAGCGTGACTGAGAACAAACAGGTGCGCCCAATCGCTCCCAATTGTAACAAATAACATATATTTACTATATTATTAACTTCAATTTTAACTTTAAATCAAATACATTGTTTATCCCTTTAGCACATTAAATTATGAAATCAGCCATAAATAAATTATGTACCATGAAAATAAAATACTTTGCAAAGGCACTTACAACTTATGTCACTGACAACAGCACTCAAGCCAGGATATTCCAGTTTAAAAAGAGGAGTTGCAGCCCTCAACTGATGTTTATGTTGAAGCTCCACCCTCCACCTATCTCCCAATCACCAAGTCAGTATTGTTTCTGAAGCTCCACCCTCCACCTATCTTCCAATCACCAAGTCAGTATTGTTTCTGAAGCTCCACCCTCCACCTATCTCCCAATCACCAAGTCAGTATTGTTTCTGAAGCTCCACCCTCCACCTATCTCCCAATCACCAAGTCAGTATTGTTTCTGAAGCTCCACCCTCCACCTATCTCCAGAGCCGGATTAAATAAATGGACTACACTAGGCAGACTGTGATTTTTGGGCCCCCCTCCATCGATGTTATTTATGAAATCTTAAACTTACCAAAGTTACTAATAAAACTTGATTCACATTTTACATAGCATAGTCATAGTCAAGTTGGTTCTTTGTATTCCAAAATAAGTCATGTGTTGTATATTAAACAGTCTATCAGACTATTTTTAGATTTTTATTATTTATACGTTATTACACCGCTCTATTAAATCCTATTAAATTATCCTTATCTTATCGATTGTGAGCATTTTGCAGAAAATCTTAATTAAATGTGTTAATTAAATGTGTTGATTAAATTGAATAGTTAAATAAGAAGTCAAATCTACAAAGACCAATACAATTTGCAGTAAGACAAAGTGTGCTGTAGTATGTACCGTATGTCTGTATGTGTATATGTATGTATGTGTATGCGTATGCAGAACCGTTTGAGAGATTTGCGAGGCCCTGTGTGAAATAGCCAGGGGGGCCCTCGCGCGTGAGCGAAATTTTTGGGTTTTTCGGGTCGGATCGGGTGTCTATATGCGCAATTTTAACTCTCCAATTAGCAAAATACTGGATACCTTCCCCTGCCTCATCATCATCTGGGCTTACCTCGACGCGGGGCCCCATGGCTGCTTGAGACCCGGGCGGATCGGTGATTTTTGTAACAAATTTATCAAAC